>NC_059300.1:30407734-30422734 GCF_017591435.1 Portunus trituberculatus
TGCTTTCCCTTCGTTACTCCTCCTCCTCCTCCTCCTCCTCCTCTCTTTTCCTTTATTTGTTATTTTTTTCTGCTTCTTTTCTACATGTATTCTTCTTTCCTCTCTTGTACACGTATTATTTTCTTCCTTCGCTCAGTCACTCACCGCCTCTCTCTGTCCCTACAGCCGGCGTGTCTCCCGATCACCCCCTGCTGAGGAACAAGCGCGCCCTTCGCCTCAACGTGGCGTGCTTGGCTAACGGAGAGTTTTACCGCAACCCGAACGCTAATCCAGAGAAAGTGTGGAGTCTGGGGGAGTGTTCCAAGTACTACCTGTGTCTTGGTGAGTGCTGGGGAATTGTGGGTAACGTTGAGGAAGAAGGTAGGTAGGTAGGTAGATAGACAGATAGATAGATAGATAGATAGATAGATAGATAGATAAAAGATAGATAGTTAGATAGATAAGCAGATTGATTGATTGATAGATAGCTAGATAGATAGATAGATAGATAGATAGATAGATAGATAGATAGATAGATAGATAGGTTGATTGATAGGTTTGAAATAAAAGCTTACGAGGATAATGAAAGCGAACTACTACTATTGCTGCTACTACTACTATTACTACTACCTACTACTACTACTACTACTACTACTACTACTACTACTACTACTACTACTACTACTACTACTACTACTACTACTACTACTACTATAGTCTCCCTCCTACAGACGACGAGGTGTACGAGTTCAAGTGTTCTGTGGGTCTTCTGTTTGACATCAACAGGCAGATTTGTGACTTCAAATCTAAAGTGTTCAACTGCGACACTCATATGCGTAAGTGTGTGTGTGTGTGTGTGTGTGTGTGTGTGTGTGTGTGTGTGTGTGTGTGTTGATTTTGAAATTGTATAATGATAGAGAAAAAAGTATGCAAAAAATGTGTATAGGATTCTTTTTTTTTTAGTTTCTGTATTAATTTTTCTCTTCCCTCTTTTCCTCCCAATCTCCCACGCAACTTCTCTCTTCTTCTCTCTTCTTGCCACCCGCCCCCGCAGAGACCACCACCCCGAAGCCCCTGTTGTCCACGGAGGAGCCCATGTGTAACTTCGGGGAGTACGCATGCGCTGACAGGACCTGCCTTCCCTCGGAGCTGTTTTGCGACGGGGAGGTGGACTGCGATGACCAGTCTGACGAAGGCTGGTGCGGTGAGTTACTGTCTGTTGAGTTGTCTGCGTGTTTGTGTGTATGTGTGTAGCCTTACCTTATTTCCTGAAGGTCACCACAACAGATCAACCTTTTTATCTCTGTCTTATGCATCTTTCTCAGTCACACACCCATTACAGGTATATTCTCTCTCTCTCTCTCTCTCTCTCTCTCTCTCTCTCTCTCTCTCTCTTCGCAGAAAAGTCATCTCCAGCATTTTCCTCTCCACATTTACCTTGCCTCTCCTAATACCTCCAAACCGCAGCAGTCTCGCCTCTCCAGCTCTGTCCTCAACAAGCAACCTTCCTGCCTATATTTCAACCCAAAGTGACATGTGAACTCCTGGTTTTTAGGTAACATGTGTAATTAAGTGTTGTGCTTTTAATTCAGTCGTTCCTGCTTTTGTCCTGTCCTGTCAGTCTTAATGTACTTCTTACGTGCATGCTGTCATTATTGTCCTTGTCTTGGGGCTGCAGATGCTGACCACGACCCAAACGCGGCGACTCGATGTGACTACTCCAACTGCACCCTGCCGGACTGCTTCTGCTCCAGGGACGGCACGCTCATACCCGGCAACATGGAGCCCTCGCAGGTACTGTGCAAAGACAACAAAAACGCTCATAAGAAGCCAACAGGTCATATTTGTGCCTTTTGAAAACAATCCCAATGAGAGAACCCTGTATACAGGTTAATGATACGTTTTCATCCCTTACAATCCCCTGTAGTCTCAAATAAGAGTGTGCAATCCTATATGATCCATTCCAACCCTCCTGCAGGTGCCTCAAATGATCACTCTCACCTTCGACGACGCTGTGAACTTCGAGAACTGGAACCTTTACAAACAGATCTTCACCGAGACACGCACGAACCCCAACGGCTGCCCTATCCACGGCACCTTCTACATCTCCCACGAGTACAACAACTACCAGTACGTGCAGCAGCTGTGGAACGAGGGACACGAGATCGCCGTGCACTCCATCACGTGAGTTGACTGAAAGGTGTTGTGGTCATGCTTTCTCCTATACTATCACTGCTACTATAACTACTACTGATACACTACTACTATACTACTACTCTTAATTCTCCGCTACAGACACAAAGGTCCTGAAAACTTCTGGACGCACAACGCCACCATCGAGGACTGGTTTGATGAGTTCGTGGGGCAGGCGAACATCATCAACAGGTTCGGCGGTGTGAGGATGGAGGATCTGTGGGGTGAGTCACGATTCCCTGATGTGAGGGTTATTGATGCTGGTATTACTTCAGTGTTACTGTTATTGCCATTGTTGTTGTCACTGTTGGTCTTAATTTATTCACGATTAGAGGTTGTCACTGTTGGATTTTGTATTAGGCGCCGCAACATAGAGGGTGTTAGGCCTACTGTTATGTTTTTTTCACTACATATTTAGTGTTTGTATTATTGTTGTTAGTTAAGGGTAAGACAGCAGGTATGTACAATTAGATGGGTTTAGGTGTGAAATCTTAGGTAATAAGAAGGAAATAGTGACGCTTACCTTAGACATCTCAAAATCAATGGAACTATTATTAATTCACTCGTTTATTCATTTATTTAATCAGACAGTCAGTCATTCAGTCAATCAGCCAATCAGAGTCAATCAGTCAGCCACTCTGTCATTCAATTACTTGTTAATTCTTCCAGTCATTCAGTCATTCAATTACTCATTTAGTCAGTCACTTAATCAATCAGTCTGTTAAAAACTTATTCAATAAATCAATCAATCAGTCAATCAGTCAATCAAACAATTTCTCACTCAATCAACCATTCAGTCATTCATTTAGTCAGTCACTTAATCAGTCAGTTAGTCAATCACTCAAGTCATCATTCAGTCAGCGAGTCAATCATTCATCCAATCAATCAGTCACTCAGTCACACACACACACACACACACACACACACACACACACACACACACACACACACACACACACACACACACACACACACACTCACTCATATGCGCCACCTCACAACAGGAGTGCGCGTGCCTTATCTGCGCGTGGGATGGAACAGACAGTTTATCATGATGCGGGAGTTCGGCTTCGTGTACGACTCTTCCATGGCGGCGCCCTTCTCCAACCCGCCGCTGTGGCCCTACACGATGGACTACAAGATGCCCCACAAGTGTATGGGCACGGGCCAGAGGTGTCCCTCCCGCTCCTTCCCCGGTATCTGGGAGCTGGTCCTCAATCAAATGCAAGCAGGAGTGAGTATACAGTAGATGGGAGTGTTTGGACTGTGTAGATTGTGGCTGTAGGAAAGCATATACATATATATATACACACACACACACACACACACACACACACACACACCAAAAAAATAATAAAATAAATAGATAAATAAATAAATAAATAAAATAACTGACTACAATACTGAAAAAACAAGAAAAAGTCACTACCATCACTACCACACTCTCCACCACCACCACCACCGCCTTCCCCAGGAGTACTACTGCGCCATGATGGACCAGTGCCCGCCCACCATTGACGAGGACGACGTGTACGACATGCTGATGCACAACTTCAAGCGCCATTACGACACCAACAGGGCGCCGCTCGGCCTTTACTTCCACACCATTTGGTACAAGGTCAAACACAACGTGCGGGGCATCAAGGTGAGAGAGAGAGAGAGAGAGAGAGAGAGAGAGAGAGAGAGAGAGAGAGAGAGAGAGAGAGAGAGAAAGGAAATGGCGTATATTGAGGAAGAATCAGCACATACTTGAGATGTTTTAAGGTTAGTCAGACATTCAATCAGACACTCACTCGCAAACTCATTCATTCATTCATTCATTCATTTAGTTAGTCAGGGTAAGTGGGTGAGGGCATTGAAGGGAGGCAAGAGTAAAAAAGAAAGTATTTAGGAGGAATAAAGGAGAAAAGAGTGATGTGGAAACAAAAAGAGAAAGGATGGAATGATGGATGAAAGGAAGGAAGGAAGAAGGAAGGAAGGAAGGAAGGAATGATGGCTGGGTAGAAGGTAGAAAGGAAGTTTATAGGGAGAGAAAGAAAATGAAGGAAAGAGAGAGAGAGAGAGAGAGAGAGAGAGAGAGAGAGAGAGAGAGAGAGAGAGAGAGAGAGAGAGAGAGAGAGAGAGAGAGAGAGAGTTAACGGAGAAAAAATTGAGAAAAGGAAGAATGAGACAAAAAGAACAATAACTACTGCTACTACTACTACTACTACTACTACTACCATCACATACCTACCTACATACCAATCTAACTCGCTACCTACACAACACCACCGCCACCGCCGTCACCACCACCACCACCACTACTACTTCCCCTCTCTTGGCAGCGTTTCCTGGACGACGTGAGGAAGCTGCCTGACGTGTGGATCGTGAACAACCAGGAGGTGATCAAGTGGATGAGGGAACCCACACCAAACTCTCAACTGGCGAGCTTCGAACCATGGAAGTGTCAGCAGCAGGTGAGGTTTTTCTCTCTCTCTCTCTTACTTTGTTTTTGTTCTCCATCCCATTTCTCCCGTCTTCTTCTTCTGCTATTACTGTTATTACTACTATTATCCTTTTATTCTATCATTTATTTTATTTTTCTGGTGTTTGTGTTTTATATCTGTGTATTTTACTTTTTCTTTCTTGATTTTTCGTTGTGGTTCATGTTATCTTTTATTTTATTTGTTTTATTATATTTATTGTTTTTTATAATAGTTTTTTTTTTTCTTTTTCATACAATTTTCTACAATAGCAAGAAAATACTAGTTTTCTCCCCGTCTTTTTCCTTTTCTTTCCCTCTTTTCTTCTTTACTCTCCAGTTTTCTTATTATATTCTTTTTTTCTTTCTTTCGGAACATTTCTTTCCTTGCGTTTTGTTTCTCCTTTTCTCTTTTTCTCATAATATATTTTTTTCTCTCCACAAAATGCATCAGTATCACCATTATACCTCACAAAACATCCTCACTTCCTTACTTAAACCACTATACCTATATCAATAAACACCTTTATAATACCACCAGTGCCATCACAGCCTTTAAACTAGACAACAAAAACTTTTTTTCTCCTACAAAATCACCTTCAAATACACTCAGACACTATCCAAGCACTTCCCAGGTCGTGCAAAGCTCGTCTTCCTGGTTCTCACTCTTGCAGTCTGCTTTGTATTTGCCACCCTCGCAAGCGCCTCAGATCTGCCTACCTTGCAAAGCTTCCACATTCGCTGGCCGTAAGTGTACGACAGCGTGGCGCGTCTCACAGCACCTCTCGCAGTAAAAGTCGAAGGAAAGAAGACGTCAGTAAATGAGTGTGTAGCTTAACGTGTGTGTGTTTGAGTTGACTGTGGGAAGGTTTATGTCCGCGAACACTCAACAACTTTATCTCGCACATTTTTGCAGTGCGTGATATTGTCTACTTACTTTGAAGCTTCTTTTGGGAATTTCGTTGATTAGTTTGCCTGTGTATCTGTGTGTGGATATATTTCTCTGTTTCTCTTTTTGTCTGTCTATCGTCTGTTTGTCTGCCTGGCTGTCTGGCTGTCTGGCTAAGTGGCTACTATTTATCAGTTCGTTTTTGTCTGTCTTTCTCATCTACTTAGTTATCTGTCTTTGTATCTGCCTGTCTGTCTACCTGCCTGCGTCTCTCTGTGTCTGCCTGTCTGTCCGTCTGTCTATCTCTAATGAGTCTCTCGCACTGCCACCTCGCTCGCTCTTACTGTTTCTATACTGCCTTGTCTCACTGTGAGCCACGCCCTCAGTGCCTCGACGCGCCGTGTTTTGAACTCTCTACTGCTGACTGGCCCAGGGTGAGTGACCTCCTTAGACGAGGGCAACGACTCGGCGCCTGATGTTTTACCTTAGTAGCCACGTCAGGCCTTCCCCTTGCTTCCATCCGTAATTAGAAACACCTGGTTGTTGATTGTTGTTGTTGTTGTTGTTGTTGTTGTTGTTGTTGTGCAGTGAAATCAAGTATCGTGTCAAGGATCTAAACATTTGCTGTTGCTTGAAACTCTTCCTAACCTTTCGTCTCTAACTCTTAAACTGACGTATATTTTAATGACTTACGAGGTTAATCTTTTGTCAATTACATCACCTCACTCCTGCGTTCTCCCTCCTTTTCCTCCCCGCTAACTGATGTCTGTAGGAATCATGACAAACATATGCTTGCATCAGAAGCATTTACTTATTTACTTATTTGTTTATTTATTTTTTATTTCTCTATTACTTATCTATCAACTTCTTTTTATTTGTTAATGTATTTACTTGTGTATTTATTAATTTATTTGTCTATTTAGTTAGTATATTATTTAATTAGTTAGTTATTTTAGTTAATTAGTCGGTTAGTTACAATAGATAATTAGTTAGGTATAGTTAATCAACTTTCACTAACCTTACGTGCTTTCCTTCCTTCCTTCCCTCTCTCTTCTCTCCTCTCCACCCGAAGGTCGCCCCTGAGGACAAGGCGTGCAGCATTCCCAAGGCGTGCAAGCTGAAGAACCGCATGCTGCGAGGGGACCGGTACCTCCACACCTGCTTCGAGTGTCCAGATGTGTACCCGTGGCTCAAGAACGAGTTTGGCCTCAGACTTTAAGCGACCAAGATAGGATGAGGAAGACACGAGGACACAGGATAAGACATAACAGATTTGCCATGAGAATTTAAAGGACCGTATTCTGAAACCCTTTGGTCTCTTACCACCACAATTTTCAAAGGTCACAGAGATGATTAGGTGGATTCTCAAGACTGTTTCTTCTGTCGATTATATAGAGATCTTGTTAATCTGTCACTGCAGTCATGAAACACACTTAAAAAAGGTGTTATTTCAAGTATAGCCCTTTGAAAATTATGAAGCTGCAGCGAAGAAGTGTCTCAGAATACAGTCCTTAGTCGACCAGGCAGGACAAAAACTAGGACACGAGGAAGGACATGACAAAGACATGAAGAGTACTCAAGAACGTGCGACCTATGACGTGATTCCAGGTCAAAACAAGGACATAAAAAAGGACACTGTGAGGACATGAAGACCGAGGCAGATCAGAGACTTGATTGATTGTTTTAATGGCGCCGCACCAAAAAAGTGCTGATAATGATACTTTTCCTGAATGGTTTTCCTCACTGAATTAAGGTTTTTTGTACGTCAGTCTGTCACCATCTCCTTGGCATCAGCAGGTATCTCAAAAACGCTCGCAAAATGAATAAGACATACTGAAGAAGATAGAATAACTGAGTTTCCAGATAATAAAGCAAGATGAGATTAAACTGATGGTGTGCAAGTGTTTCAGGAACATGAAAAAATAATGAATATGGTTATGAAATACAAAAACTTAGTAATGCTGAAAAAAAATCCTTACTAGAAAGAAAAAAAATGTTGAATTAGTTTTTACATTATAGCATCTCGAAGTAAGCTTTAGTCCATAGTTATACACGTAGTGGAAGAAATAGTCAAGCACTTATACGTAAACCATCACTACTTATAGATCATGAGGTTGTCTAGTTCATTACTATTAGAAATTCCGGCACTCCTTCAAGTGTGTGGATGGTGGTGGCGGCAAAAAATGACAGAGAATGAGGCAGTTTTTGTAATTTTATCTCTCTCTCGTTTCAACCAACAGTATTCCCTCTAAAGACTGCTCATTGAAACGTTTACTAGATCAAAACCTGCTGCTTCATCCTGTATTCCCTCGCCACAGCAAGCAGTCCACACCTTGTCTGACCAACGCGACTAGTGCATGTGTCAGTGAACGCTGGTTGTAACACTGACCTCTCAAAATGTTAGTCAGATAATCATAGTGGAAAGTAATGCTATAATCAAAATCTGGTGTCATGATATATAGACTTTGGTTGTTGTTCTGTTATTGTTGTAGTTGCTTTAGAGTTAGCATTGTATGTTGTTGATTTTCTTAGAAGGTGAACAGAAGGGATGTCACGAATAGATGTGAGGGATTGAAATGTCACTGGTCCTGTCATGTTGCTATGGATACTGTCTACAATGCCAGAAGAAATAGAGAAAGAGAAGGAGGGGAGAGAAAAAGTTAAATAACCTTAGAGAAAAGTTTGGCATCTTTGATTTTTTATAAGTTCTTAAGGTGTGTGGTGAAGATTAAAGATTCATGGCAAAGAGAAGTCACCTTTATAAGAAAAAAAATTATAACTATATCAGTAATTTCTAAGCTATCCATTATTTTCCCTTTTTTCTCTTCAATTTTTTTCAGTGCATGGTAAAAATGAAGATTGAATATTATCATAATTTCTATCGGTTGCATGGCTAGATTGAAAGCAAACAGCGAGCTATTTTTTATTTATTTATTTTTTTTTATCTGTAACTCGTCGTCTGTGTCTGCGTGTGCCCACCTGTGTCTCCTGCAGCAATTGTGTTATCATGGATTATTGCCTTGTTACTTCCTTTTCACGTATTGTTGCCTTGTTTTATTTTCTTGTCTTTTTTTCACGTGTTGTTATCTTGTTTCATTTTGTTGTTTCATCGGCCAGTTTGTCGTCTTCCGCTTTCGTTTCTGCGTATCACTTGTTAAGTTTTGAGATATTCTATTTTATTACTATTTCGTTTTATTTTGTAAATAGCTTGTCACTGTTATTGTTTTATGCATTAAACCTCTATGAGCAATATTTTGAGTTACTGTTGTTATTTTTTGTGTATCCAGTGTATCCTCATTTGTTGAACACACTTCATTTATGCAATATCAAAACTATGCACTTGTCTTTACCACACTTTATACGCATATCTTGGGGACCTTAGCACGCTTCCGGTTGTATAGAACAGTTCCCTAAATAATTATCGCTGTCCTTATTGTCTCCATTGATAGAACTTTTGTTTAGATCAAATATAAACATTTATTATTTAGATAATACAGAATGTTGAAAGAGAATTACCATGTAGAAGAGGACTTGAAGCAACTTTTTTATTGCTTATCATAGTTCCTCATTTCATTTGCAACCTTTCTGGTTTCTCTGTGTGTGAAATATGCACAAAGAATCATGCAATACAGTACTCTCAATGTAAAAGAGAACTTGAAGGACAGCTTTGGAATGTTATTATAGTTTCCCACGTTACACTGGACTTTCTCTGTTCCCTGTGTCAGTAGATCACGTTTTCTCTCACCCGCTCAGCTGTTCTTGTCCCGGGAATCATTGCCACTACTCACAGTCAAACACACGCTTCACCACTTAATAAACACCTTATCCAGCCATAAAAACAGACAGAAAAACACATCAACAAGCATAAATACAACTCTAGAGACCCATGATAGACATATGCATAGTTTGAGAACATGAATAACTGGAAGAAAACTATAAAATAATTCGTTAAACCATAGCAAGCAACTCATTCATTCATTGGCGGTGATGCTGGCGGGGAGGCGGCGGGCTATGGACCATCCATCATAATATTGCCTTTTTCTGTGATACCGTGAAGTGTAGCGTGCCTGAAACTGTGTCCCTCTAGTGTGTCGAGTCTTGCGTCGTGGGTGAGCGAGCTGAGTGAAGGAGATCACTGTGGGAGGAGAAAGAAGAGGGAAGAGCTAGCCAGTGGTTGTGGGGTGGGCAGAGGCGGGCTGGTTCGAAGTAAAGCAGAGGACACATCTTCGCTCCTGCCCCCGTGGTCTGTGGGTGACGCCGGGTTACCTCAGCTACCGGGTAAGTACCATGGCTTATTATGCTCCTAACGTGCGTACTATACCTGGCCTGAGAGTGTGTGTACGTGCCAGCCTCTCTGCCCATGTGTGTGTGTGTGTGTGTGTGTGTGTCCCCTGTGGCCATGACCTTCACCCCGGGCTGCGGTGGTGTACTGGGACTGCATTGTGGAGTGGTGTTAGTCTCAAAGGATCTGCCTTGTCGGGGGTTGGAGCAGCTGAGTAGCCTAACCCAAGGGCGGCGGGTATATCTAGCTGGCTACACCCGCCCGCCCACACACAAACACACACACATACAGCAGCGTCTGGTGATGGCGGTGGTTGGCTGGCATAAGGCAGGGCGGTGGTTGGTTGTGATAGAATTAATAAAGCTGAGGATTTGTTTTGCACCATCGCAGCTACGCGTATAATTAGATGACTATAATGTTTTCCCGCATTCCTCTTCTTCCTGCCTTCCTCTCCTCACTTCTGTAGGCGCGAAGTGGTGGTGAGGAAGTCATGTGTGTGAAGGAGAGAGAAGGGGAGAATGAGTGTGTTTATTCATTATATTATATGAACGCCTGATAGGACAGAGGTGGTTTGTCATTATAACTAGGCTGTCATTAGGTTGCGAGGTTTTAAATCATTGTTATTACTTTCACTCCATTTGTCACAGCTTCCCATTATAAACAAGGGATGAAAAAAAAAGTAGCTACACTATTCACCATTACTTTCATTTCACTTGTATTTTTTCCTGTCAAGCTAAATCCCTTCATAACCATTAATAATCCCTCTTCCCAACCCCTCTCACACAGACTATTTATAAACACATAATCATCGCGGTGTTAAATCTAGTAGTGGAATGTTCTTGATCCAACTCTCATCCTCCCTCCATCCCGTCCTGGCCCTCCACTCTGCCAGACACAGTTCTCTGCCTCTCTCGCCTCTCACTCTCCCCCCTCTGCGCTGCCTCTTCCCATGTGCCTCCTTACCCTTCACTCCTCCCCTCTCACCACTCCCTCACCACTACCAGACCTCCCATCTCTCCCTCCGTTCTCTGGTTGCAACTAACGGAGGTGTAGTGGGTCCAGGAGCGCTTTGGCATCCCTCCAGCTATTTTACCCAACGAAGATACTGACGCCCTGTGGCCCTGGATCGACGCCCACGTAGGCTGCAGTCAGGCTTCTCTCCTCCCTTCTCAAACATTCAAACCGGCTGACTGCAGTGTGTTTTTCCCGCCTTTGCTTTAAGTCTGTCGTGAAGTGGATGTCATGTCTTGTAGATATGGTTTCTTTCACCATGTTCGATACTAATGTAAAGTATTGCTTCGAACAAATATATATATATATATATATATATATATATATATATATATATATATATATATATATATATATATATATATATATATATAATTCGGGGTGATGGTGAAGGAAGTTACTCATTTATTTGTCGTGGTTAAGAATAATAATAATGAGAATAAATGATATGTAATCAAACTTAACAACAATGGTGTTTTGTTAGATGCTAAAACGAACAAATGTACGAGTAGTGTATAGTGACAGGCATTAATTAGAGACAGATCTGATAAGGCACGAACGAAACAAAAGCTTTGCCTGCAGTTATTTGAGTTACGGAATAGATTTGCTTCCTTGCTCCTCGCTGTCAACCTCCTCGTCTTCTTCTTCTTCCACCTATAATTGGTCATACCGAGAGGAAATACAACAGGCCAGCACAACTCTGCATATCGCGGCCTTATTACCGAGCCATGCACTGTACTAACACCAGCCACTCGCACGTAGAAGTAAAAGGAAACCTGATCCTGGCCTGCGTGAAGCTTATGTCAAACAAAGACGCAGGAAGGCCGGCTGACGGGAGGCTAGAGAGCACGTATGGTAAGAGAGAGAGAGAGAGAGAGAGAGAGAGAATATGCAGTTACTAGTGTGGTTCTCGTGGTGTTGCTATAGTCCCACACATTCTTACGTAATGCAATGCTGGTCAGCCTGGGAATGGAGAGAACATTGTTTACTTGGTGGCGAGTTCTGTACGTGTGTGTGTGTGTGTGTGTGTGTGTGTTGCCGAGTGAAGAAGTATGCGGAAAAAGACCTTGCTAGTAGGAAAGTGAGAACGAAGTAAGGGGAGTGCGTCTTGAAATGAATTGAGGTCATGACTAGCGAAAAAGAAAAATTCCACAGGCGCGTGGTGGTGGTGCTACTGGCGATGCTACGAGGTGATGGTGATGTGTGTGAAAAGGTGTGGAGTCAGCTACGTAACACCTCTCACGCCATCACTGACTGCCCCTTGAAACGCTGGGCAGGTAAGAAGGGTGGAAGGAGCCCATGAAAACGTCGATAAAGGAGAACAAACCGCCCGGAAAATGAGAAAGAGGACTTAGAAGACTGATGTGAACGAAACGATAGACGAACGACATACCTGGATAATGTTCCCGTTTTATACTTTTTATTGGTTATCTTCTTTCTTCGTTTGCATTTTCTTTATGATGTTTATGGTTTTCGTATTTTATTCTCCTTTTACTTGAGATGTCTAAGTATAGAAATAGATATATTGACACGAGTTGATGTAAAGCTACACCAAATACTCGGAAACCTTTAAAAGCAACTGCAGTGTGAATTATGAAATACACCAAGAAAATAACGTTTCCAGTGTGTCACAAAGAGAGAGAGAGAGAGAGAGAGAGAGAGAGAGAGAGAGAGAGAGAGAGAGAGACAAGGACGAACGTGTGAAATAATAAATGCATCGTTTCCTCAGTGACCAGATAGTGTTCAGAGAAGTCTTAGGTCCGCCCATATTAGAGGAAATAAAATTAAGAAAAAAAAAAACTTGCAGACGAAAATATTAATACCGTGGGTCCCTTTATGGGTTCTCAAGGCGTCTCCATTGCCAGAGAGAGAGAGAGAGAGAGAGAGAGAGCAATGGTATAGTGGGGGGCCGCTTCACAGTGTCCCCAGCGGCGCCCCTCTTTGTTCCGAGCACCACCACCACCACACCACCACACTACTCCTTGTCCTCCTCGTCCTGTCACACTCCCTGCCTTGCCCTGCCACTTCCCATCCCTGCAGTAAAACATTAATAGCATTTTCATGATTTCCACGGACACTACAACACAGATAATGAAGGAAGCTCTATTGAAGTGCAATGTTGTCCCCCCCTCGCTAGGCCCCAAGTCCAGCTCTCCCAGTATCTCCCTCTCCCGGGTCCTCTCCCGCTACCCCGAGTACCAAGCTAGCCAGTCACCCTCTCCCTCTCCCTCCCAGTGTTGCCAAATCGGTATTTATCCCTCTGCTCTCGCTGTGTGTGTGTGTGTGTGTGTGTCGGCGGCGCGGGAAGGAAGTATGGCATTTCCTGTAACTCAACACTATTTTCTTAGTTCTTAGCTAAGCGTTCTTGTCTACGTGTGTGTGTGTGTGTGTGTGTTTTACTATTTTTTTCTTTCTTTTTAGTTATTCTCTTAAGCTTTCGTTATGAGAGAGAGAGAGAGAGAGAGAGAGAGAGAGAGAGAGAGACTAATGAGGCTATGCAATATAGACATGTCATAACACACACACACACACACACGTAGTGGGGGCGGAGGGCGTGTTGTAGTGGCCTACTGGCAGTCTTTTACACACACACACACACACACACGAGGTGACCCGCTATAAGTGCTGTTGCCTTGCTGTATCTCTCTCTCTCTCTCTCTCTCTCTCTCTCTCTCTCTCTCTCTCTCCGATACCTTAACATTTTTTGACTGGTGCTTTCCTACATTTTTCTCTTCTCCTTCTTCTTCTTCTCCTTCTCCTCCTCCTCCTCCTCCTCCTCCTCCTCCTCCTCCTCCTCCTCCTCCTCCTCCTCTTCTTCTTCTTCTTCTTCTTCTTCTTCTTCTTCTTCTTCTTCTTCTTCTTCTTCTTCTTCTTCTTCTTCTTCTTCTTCTTCTTCTTCTTCTTCTTCTTCTTCTTCTTCTTCTTCTTCTTCTTCATCATCATCATCATCATCATCATCATCATCATCATCTTCTTCTTCTTCTTCTTCTTCTTTATCTCCTTTTACATATTTTCTTCATTCCTTCCACAAAACTGAAAGTCACTCCAAGTTAATCTGTTAAATGCACCTCTGGTTTATTTTTTTGTGTATTTTTACTACCCACGTTAACTTTTCTTGGTCTCTCTTTTATGCCTTGTGCTTATTTTTCATACTAAGGTTCATTACGTATGCAGAGACTTGGAGGCATTCGTTAGAAGCGATCCCAAAAGCTGTGTAGGTATGCAGTATACTTTTTTTTTTTTTTTAATTTATCGCGTGATTTTTGTTTTGATTAAACTGTTTACGGGATCAAGATTTCAGTCACCGTTTTATTCAGTGCGTTTGATATTATTATTATTATTATTATTATTATTATTATTATTATTATTTTTGACAGTATAGATATGGCTAGGGAAATAAATAGGCTGCATATCGTGTGTTGTTGTTATTGTTTTGAGTGTTTACATATCACAGTTTTTTTCCTGCTCTTGGCTTGTTTTCCCCTCTTATATATAAAAAGAAAACTTAACGTAAGCAAACTAATAAAACATTTCTGCCTAACCAAGCCTAGCCGAGCAAAGCCAATCCATTTCAAGGTAGCCAACAACCACCCCACACTAACCATAACTTAACCTAACCTAACCTAACCTAACCTAACCTAACCTAACCTAACCTATCCTATCCTATCCTGACCTGACCTGACCTGACCTGACCTGACCTAACCTAACCTATCCTTACCTATCCTAACCTAACCATAACCTAACCTAACCTAACCTAACCTAACCTAACCTAACCTAACCATAACCTAACCATAACCTAACCTAACCTAACCTAACCTAACCTAACCTAACCATAACCTAACCTAACCTAACCCTAACCCTAACCTAACGTAACCTAACCTAACCTAACCTAACCTATCCTAACCTAACCTGACCTGACCTGACCTGACCTAACTTAACCTAACTTAACCTAACCTATCATAAACTGATCTAACCTAACCTAACCTAACCAAACCATAACCTATCCTAACCTGACCTGACCTAACCTAACCTAACTTAGCTTAACCTAACTTAACCTAACGTAACAAACCTAACCACCCCTTACTAACTTAACCTAATCTAACTTAACCTAACCTAAGAGAGGAGTTTTTACAAGATCAAGATTTCTATTCCCGTTTTCTTCAGCGCTTTTAACCCTTTCAATAC
>NC_059300.1:30430234-30432734 GCF_017591435.1 Portunus trituberculatus
TCTCTCTCTCTCTCTCTCTCTCTCTCTCTCTCTCTCTCTCTCTCTCTCTCTCTCTCTCTCTCTCTCATGTGTGTGTGTGTGTGTGTGCGTGTGTGTTCCTTATCTTTCTTTTACTTATTATGATTAGGAGAAAAAACGGGTTTGCTCGAGAGAGAGAGAGAGAGAGAGAGAAGGTTCTGTGTTAGCATTACAATAATAAAGAGAGAAAGACAGCCATGAAAGAGAGAGACAGATGACACAGGGTTAAATGTGGGAAAATTCTCTCTCTCTCTCTCTCTCTCTCTCTCTCTCTCTCTCTCTCTCTCTCTCTGTTGCTTGTTTGTTTATATATCTGTCACTTGTCACTATTATTACTATTATTATTATTATTATTATTATTATTATTATTATTATTATTATTATTATTATTATTGTTGTTGTTGTTGTTGTTGTTGAGATAAGAATGCGTAAGAAGAGAAGATAAGAAAAAAAGGTAGATAACGAAGGTAGATGACGGAGGAGTGATGGAGATAGGGATGGAGGGAGAGTGATGGGGGAAGATAAGGAGGAGGAGGAGGAGGAGGAGGAGGAGGAGGAGGAGGAGGAGGAGGGAGACGAATGATGTGAGTGAGAGATGTGTGACAGGTAACTGATTCTCTCTCTCTCTCTCTCTCTCTCTCTCTCTCTCTCTCTCTCTCTCTCTCTCTCTCTCTCTCTCTCTCTCTCTCTCTCTCCTTTACATCATTATTTTCAACATTGTTTTCACGTTTTTGTTTTTTTTTGTATATTTTTTTGTAGTTTTATATTGTTGTTGTTGTTGTTGTTGTTGTTGTTGTATAAATAGTAATAATAATATGACACTCGAGGCCTAGATAAACACACACACACACACACACACACACACACACACACACACACACACACACACACACACACACACACACACACACACACACACACACACACACACACACACACACACACACACACACACACACTTGTTCTCACACACATGGAAAAATATGTATAGCATTTTAAGCGGCGTGTGAACTGTGTGTGTGTGTGTGTGTGTGTGTGTGTGTGTGTGTGTGTGTGTGTGTGTGTGTGTGTGTGTGCCCTTCTCTTCTCCTCCGAGCCTCCTTGAAGAGTTAAAAGATTGTGCTCTGGCTTCTCAGACTCAGAGAAGAGGAGCGGAGAGAGAGAGAGAGAGAGAGAGAGAGAGAGAGAGAGAGAGAGAGAGAGAGAGAGACTGTGAGAGGGAGGCTGAAAGACCTTCTCTGTGTCTGAGGAAGGGAGGAAGAGTGGAGGTGAAGGGGTGAGAGAGAGAGAGAGAGAGAGAGAGAGAGAGAGAGAGATAGAGAATCTTGAGGGTTGTGTTATGGAAGAAAAGAGAAGATTGAGAGAGAGAGAGAGAGAGAGAGAGAGAGAGAGAGAGAGAGAGAGAGAGAGAGAGAGGTATAAGGAAAGGAGGAGGAGAGATTGAAGGGATTGAAGAAGGAAAACAAGCTAGATGAAAAGATGAAATGAAGTAGAAAAGGAAGAAGAAAAGAGAAAGAAGAACGATAACAAAAACATGAAAAAAAACCAGAAGGAGAAATGAAAGAGGAGGAGGAGGAGGAGGAGGAGGAGGAGGAGGAGGAGAAGAAGAAGAAAAAAGAAGAAGAAGGAGGAGGATAAGAAGAATAAGAAAGAAGAAGAAGAAGAGGGAAGAGAAGAAGGAGGAGGAGGAGGAGGAGGAGGAGGAGGAGGAGGAGGAGGAGGAGGAGGAGGAGGAGGATAACTAAATAGATAGGTCAAGGAAATCAGAATGTATTTATTGTTATGATTAGATCTATTAATTTGAATAATTCACACAAACAGCCTCGTGAGGGCCAACAATCCTGCTGCTGTTTGCTCCTCCTTTGTGTTCTTCGTGTAGGATGAGTGAAGGCTTAAAGAGAGGGAAAAAAAAAAAAAAAATGGGTCTTGTTTGTGTATTTTCTTTCCTCTTATCTTCTCCCTCTCATAATTATTTTCCTTTATTTTCGTTCTTATTTCCTTTATTCTCTATTTCCTTCTCTCATTTTTTTCCTTTATCTCTTTCCCTCTCATAGTTTTCTTCTTTCTTTCTTTTTTTCCTTATTCTACTTTCTTTTCTATTTTCCCCTCATTTTTTTTCCATTTTCCTTGTTTTTCCTTATTTCCTTCCTTCTTTCTCTATTTTTCCCTTTTTTCTCTTCCTATCTCCTCCTTTATTATCTCCTTTCTTCTTCCTGCTCATTTTCTTTTCCCTTATTTCTTTCCCTTTCATAGTTTTCTTCTTTTTCCTTCTTTTTCTTCCTTATTCTCCTTTCTTTTTTATTTTCCTCTTTCTCATCTCTTTCCAGTTTTCCTTAGTTCTCCTTATTTCCTTCTCTCTTCCCTATGTTTTTTCTTTTTCTTTTTCTTCTCTTCATTATCTTCTTTCTATTTCTATTTATCATCTATTTTCCTTGATTCTACCCATTCTCTTCCCTATATTTTTCCTTTTTTCCCCTTTCTA
>NC_059300.1:30437734-30440234 GCF_017591435.1 Portunus trituberculatus
AACGTTCAGGTTACGTCGGGAAACCTTCACTTGTGGTCACCTTCTGACCTCCCGAAGGATCCAGAGAGAGAGAGAGAGAGAGAGAGAGAGAGAGAGAGAGAGAGAGAGAGAGAGAGAGAGAGGTATTCACTGATTAGTTTTCTTTTTCTATCCTATCGTCTTCTCTTCATTCTCTTTACTTCGCTTTTAAATCCTCTTCTTCCTCCTCCTCGTCTTATCTTCTCTTTTCTCCTCTGCTTCGTTTTTATCTCCTCTCCTATCCTCTCCTCTTCTCTTCTCTTCTCTTCTCTTCTCTTCTCTCCTCTCCTCTTCTCTTCTCTTCTCTTCTCTTCTCTTCTCTTCTCTTCTTTTCTCTTCTCTTCTTTTTTGTTCTATTCTGTCCTGTCCTGTTCTCTTCTCCTCTCGTCTCTTCTCTTCTCTTCTCTTTCTTGTCTTTCTCTCAAATTCTACCTTTCCCATTTTTTTTTTTATACACCCATGCCATATACCACCACCACCACTACCTCCTCCTCCTCCTCCTCCTCCGTGCCATCTAGCGGAGGGAAGGAACCAGAGGACGAAAAAAAAAAGGTACACAGGAATTTTTCAACTTTAGACTAGAAATAAACTCATAACTTTTACTCTTTATTTTTTTCCCTGGTTCGCCTCGTGACTGATCGTGATGTACAGGCATTTGGCGGTGGCGACGTGCTGGTTTTGATTATTTTTGTAGTATTATTATTTTTATTTTTATTTTTGTATGTGTGTGTGTGTGTGTGTACTCTCTCTCTCTCTCTCTCTCTCTCTCTCTCTCTCTCTCTCTCTCTCTCTCTCTCTCTCTCTCTCTCTCTCTCTCTCTCTCTCTCTCTCTCTCTCTCTCTCTCTCTCTCTGTTCTTCTCCTAGATCTGTGTTAGTTTTATATATATGTATGGATCATCATTGCCATCATCATCATCATCATCATCACCATCACCATCATCATTATTATTTCTATCGGTGCGTGGTATGTCTGTCTGTGTGTTTGTCTCTGTCTCTGTTTGTCTGTTTTTCTGTCTGTGTATTTGTGTCACACTTCCACACTGACATCCACTTTGTAGACTTAACTAAGCTACAACACGAGACACGACACACGAGACTCCCTGAGATTACCACGCTTTCTAAAGGGAGTAGTGAAGTGGTACAGTGGAACCATGCGTGCTTTGGGGTCCGAGGGGTCTCCAAGCGCACGGGTTCGAATCCTGTCCACGGTCCGAGTGTAGGTTGGGCTTCCTCACTTGGGGCAACGGTTTCCTAGCGGGTGGGCTTTGAGATAGGAGATACCACAAAAAGTATCACCTTTAGCCCATAAATTCCCGTAAATAGCTCACATGGTATAAGATAAAAGAAAGAGTTATGTACGTCCCGCTGGAAAAAGAAAGATGAAATGAAGGAACTTAGCCAATTAACTTAGTATCTTGTAAAAAAAAAGAATAAAAGAAAAGGAAAGGAAAATGCCAAGACTCTAAAATCAACAACAACACAAGCCATTCAACAAGGATAAGCAACATAACTGGTACATGATTAAACATCCCAACACATTCCTGCAACACATTTCACGAACATTGACATTCTTTTAAGGGATCTGGCATTTCAAGTGGTCCTTTTCTTTTTTTTTTTCTTTAATATTTTGGCTGGTTTTTCCTCTTGCATAAAAAAACAACAACTTCAGTCTACACACACACACACACACACACACACACACACACACACACACACACACACACACACACACACACACACACACACACACACACACACACACACACACACACACACACACACACACACACACACACATCCCATCCTTATTATTATTACACACAACACTGAAGAGCAACCCTGCAGTACTTGGCGCGATGGATGGACTGTTGGGAGTGTCACGTCAATTTGATCCAGTTACCAAAATGGAACTCTCAAGGATAAAGGTTTGAAATTATGAGAGAGAGAGAGAGAGAGAGAGAGAGAGAGAGAGAGAGAGAGAGAGAGAGAGAACAATAGAGAAAAGGGAGAGAGTAACCAGACCAAGTTCGGGACCTTTAGTGACATTAGGGAAGGAGGGAGGGGAGGGAGGGAAGGAGGGAGGAAAGAATAGAGCGAAGGAAGGAAGGAAGAAGGAAGGAAGGAAGGAGGAGGGAGAACAGAGGAAAGTAGAGGAGGGACAGGGAAGGAGGAGGAGGAGGAGGATTATATATTCTGTGTTGGTTTGTCTTCCGGTAAGGGTGCATGGGAGAGCACGCCCAGAAGAGAGAGAGAGAGAGAGAGAGAGAGAGAGAGAGAGAGAGAGAGAGAGAGAGAGAGAGAGAGAGAGAGAGAGAGAGAGAGATCCATGTGAGAGAGAGTGTGAAATGATCCATGTGAGTCACGTATGAAATATAACAATCGTGAGACAGGAGAGAGAGAGAGAGAGAGAGAGAGAGAGAGAGAGAGAGAGAGAGAGAGAGAGAGAGAGAGAGAGAGAGAGCAATATAGTAGGAATATAAT
>NC_059300.1:30445234-30450234 GCF_017591435.1 Portunus trituberculatus
TACAGCTTCAGAAACTTATGTGAGGGGATTCAAATAGTGAAGACTGTAGCCATTAATCTTCTGACCTCCATAGACTCCTCCTAATGTCAATAAAATGGTCTAATGGTACACTAATCTCAAGGTTAAAATATGTCCCAGTACTGAAAGGAGTTGAACAGCCTCAGAAACTTATATATGTTATTAGAATAGTAAAGACTGTGGCCATTAATCTTCTGACCTCTATAGAGCCTTCCTAATGTCAATAAAATGGTCTAATGGTACACAAATCTCAAGGTTAAAATGTGTCCCAGTTCTGAAGGAGATATGTTGGAG
Source organism: Portunus trituberculatus (assembly GCF_017591435.1). Taxonomy (NCBI): domain Eukaryota; kingdom Metazoa; phylum Arthropoda; class Malacostraca; order Decapoda; family Portunidae; genus Portunus; species Portunus trituberculatus. Next base: position 30,445,547 of record NC_059300.1, read on the forward strand.
GTGTTGAAATGGTAGAAAGAGTATTGATAAAGCTGATTTAGACTAACTAGAGCAGAATTCGATTGTCTTTGAATGGTATAGGATATAAAAAAAAAGTTAAACTGAATTAAAGTAAAATCTGATGGAGGAGAAGTGGTATGAGGGATATTAATAAGGTTGGCTTAGACTGAATTGATAGAGGATGTGATCGTGTTTGTGAGGTATAAGGAATATATATACAAAGGCTAATTTAGATTGAATTAAAGTAGGATCTAATGGAGGTGTTAAAGATATATAAGGGATATTAATAGGGTTGACTTAGACTGAATGAAGAGAGGAGTTGATTGTCTTCGAGGGCTGTAAGGGATAAAAAAAAAAAGTTATCTTAGATCTGAATTAAAGAAGAATCTGATTGTCTTTGAGTTGTATAAGACGAAATAGACAAAATCTTGAGGGTGAATGATCAGAAAAACACAGCAAATAATTAGTTCAGGTGTGATAATGAATTAGAAGAAGAGGAAGAAAAAAGAACACGAATTATGATAAAAATAAGATCAATAAGAAGACGAATAATAATAAGATGAATAATAAAGAGTACGAATGATAACAGAAATAAGATGAGTAATAAGAAGAATACGAAAAATAATAAGAATGAAATTAATAATAAGAAGACGAATGATAATAACATAAGATGAATAATAAAAAGACAAATAATAAAAGGAAGAATAAAATTAATAAAAAGACGAATAATAATAGTAATAATAATAATAAGAAAAATAATAATAGTAATAATAATAATAATAATAATAATAATAATAATAAGAAGAAGAAGAAGAAGAAATGTGAATAAAAAGGCTGTGAAGTGGAGCGATGGGCGGGTGGGTGGTTGAGTGGAATGATGTCAGTATAATGAGGGTGTTGGTGTCGAGTCAGTAAAGGGAGCTTTGAAAAGATTGCACGAGTTTATAGATGGCGGGATGATAACTTGAAATAGGCCGGCATGTCTTGTACTACAGTGACAGCCACGTGTAGGTCTCACTTGTTCCCTTATGTTCTGTAGTCTGTCTCCTCTAAAGTGGCGCCTGGGTCTCGGTTTGAATGGTGTTCCAGGGAATGCGTGGTTGTCAGATGAGCAAGAACCGTGAGCTGTCCTTGTAGTAAGTGCGTTGATCAACAGAAAACGAGTATTATTCTAAAATGGCTCCTGGGCCCGTATTCTGAAACACTTCTGCGCCGTACCTCTATAATTCAAGAGGCTCCAGTTGATGCTACGATGGTGGTTAATGGCGTATGTACGATTTAAGTGAGAGATTAACAAAAATTCTATATTATCAACAAGAGAAACACGTGAAAACCTTACCAATCATCCCTGTGGCCTTTGAAAACACTCCCGGTGAAGGGGTGAAGTGTTCCTGTATTGATAAGGCTCTTGGTTTGAATGCGTGGTTGTCAGATGAGAAAAAACTATGAGGTGTCCTTGTAATAAGTGCGTTGATCAACAGAAAACAAGTATTCTCCACATCAAATTAATTACGTTGTCAGTAAGCTACAATATGTTTGAAATTCAGGTGCCATTTTACAGTAGAAAGACTATAGTGTTCCGTACGTCATTTAATCACAACGATCATTTTACGTTAACTCCTTCAGTACCACGGCGTGTTTTCGTACTTATTCTGCCTTAGCGATTTTATACAGCTTCAGAACTTATGTAGGGGATTAGAATAGTGAAGACTGTGGCAATTAATCTTCTGACCTCCATAGACCTCTCCTATTGTCAATAAAACAGTGTAATGATACCCAAAAAGCGTAGTAGAAATGCGTCCCAGTACTGAAGAGGTTAATTTCATCTGTTTCTTCAGAATTTATAGTCTATTTTGTTAACCCCTTCAGTACTAGGACATATTTTTACCTTGTGATTTGTGTACGATTAGACCATTTTATTGACATTAGGAAGGGTGTATTGAGGGCAGAATATTAATGGCCACACTCCACTATTTTAATCCCCCACATAGGTTTCTGAAGCTGTATAAAATCACCTGATAGAATGCAGAGTGAATATGGGAACGCGTCATGGTACTGAAGGGGTTAAAGGTGAAATTCGTCACAATCACTGAAACGAAATTCGTCAGTCACTGAAACTGGGGGGGAATAAAATGTCTTGTTTGTTTGTAATATGAAAGGGTAGTAGTGATTGATAACACGATGATAGTAGTAGTAGTGATAATAATAATAGTGATAGTGATGCTTTTTTTTTCTGACGTAGTGTAAAGTAATGAAGAAAGGAGTCACGTCACACAAAATAAGAGACAATAAAAAAAAGCGTAAGTATAGAAACTCTCTCTCTCTCTCTCTCTCTCTCTCTCTCTCTCTCTCTCTCTCTCTCTCTCTCTCTCTCTCTCTCTCTCTCCAAAATAACGTGCGTCATCCGTAGAGTTTAACGAAATGTAACGAAACTCACTATTAACTCACCACCACCACCACCACCACCACCATCATCATCATCATCATCATCATCATCATCATCATCATCATCATCATCATCATCATCATCATCATTGACAGTTGGAACACGTGTCTTGTTTTCTTTGTGTGTCTTGAGAGAGAGAGAGAGAGAGAGAGAGAGAGAGAGAGAGAGAGAGAGAGAGAGAGAGAGAGAGAGAGAGAGAGTACGCTTGTGTATTTAGTTTTATTCTTTTATTCATTATTTTTGTGTATTTTGTTTAATTTTTTTTTCATTTTTATATTACGTCAATAAAAACCTTGTTGTTGTTGTTGTTGTTGTTGTTGTTGTTGTTGTTGTTGTTGTTCGTCTTCTTCATCTTGTTCTTGTTCTTGTTCTTGTTCTTGTTCTTCTTGTTCTTCTTGTTCTTCCTTTATTATCTGCGTTGTTATTACTATTATTATTATTATTATTATTATTATTATTATTATTATTATTATTATTATTATTATGACATCGGCGCTTTAGAAGTAATAGTATGAGAAGTCGCACCTGCCTTAATTAATGCACACACACACACACACACACACACACACACACACACACACACACACACACACACACACACACACACACACACACACACACACACACACACACACACACACACACACACACGTCTTGTTTTCTTTATAGATCATAATTTATATTACTTTATCTCTCTCTCTCTCTCTCTCTCTCTCTCTCTCTCTCTCTCTCTCTCTCTCTCTCTCTCTCTCTCTCTCTCTCTTTGCCTTCCCTCCATCTTTATTTTTTGCTCTTTTTATATTTCCTTCCTCATTAACTTCCACGCAACTCTACACTCCTCCTCCTCCTCCTCCTCCTCCTCCTCCTCCTCCTCCTCCTCCTCCAGCTCTCTCTCTCTCTCTCTCTCTCTCTCTCTCTCTCTCTCTCTCTCTCTCTCTCTCTCTCTCTCTCTCTCTCTCTCTTTAAAAGGAAAACCTAATCAAATATTTACATAAATATGAATTACGTAAGATTATTAAAATTTTTACCGTATTCAGCGTTTTCTTTTCTTTCCTTTCGGTAATTTTCTTCATAATTTCTCGTTTTAAGAGGATCAGGAGTCGTCTTGGTCCGCGTGTAGGTCAGGGAGGAGGAGGAGGAGGAGGAGGAGGAGGAGGAGGAGGAGGAGGAGGAGGAGGAGGAGGAGGAGGAGGAGGAGGAGGAGGGAGAGAGGGAGGGAAGGAGGGGGCGGAGAGGCTATTGAATGACTGGGTAGGTGAGGGAAGAAGGAGGAGGAGGAGGAGGAGGAGGAGGAGGAGGAGGAGGAGGAGGAGGTAATGGGGGAAAAAGGTCTGTGAGGGTGCCGCCTGCCTGCGTAGTAGTAGTAGTAGTAGTAGTAGTAGTAGTAGTAGTAGTAGTAGTAGTCTTAAGAGCATTAGTATTGAGTTGTAGTAGTTGTAGCAGTGAGATCAGTAAAAGGGATGGACATGTTATAATAGTAGTAGTAGTAGTAGTAGTAGTAGTAGTAGTAGTAGTAGTAGTAATGTTAATAGTAGTAGTAGTAGTAGTAGTAGTAGTAGTACTAGTAATGTTAATAGTAGTAGTAGTAGTAGTAGTAATAGTAATGTGATAGTTGTTGTTGTTGTCATTGTAGTGGTAATGGTAGTAACAATAGTAGTAGTAGTAGTAGTAGTAGTGTTAGTACCAGAGCACCTCATAAATTACCAACATTTCACAATAATCATCTGTTAGGTGTGTGTGTGTGTGTGTGTGTGTGTGTGTGTGTGTGTGTGTGTGTGTGTGTGTGTGTGGTGGTCGTAGTGGCGGTGGTGGTAGTGGTGGTGGTGGGTGGGAGGGACGAACAAGAAGACTAGAAGGAGGAGGAGGAGGAGGAAAAGGAAAAGGAGAAGGTGTACGGAGGGCAGATGGTAGGAGGAGGAGGAGGAGGAAGGGCGCCGTGAGTCCTGTAGTAAACTGTGGTTATGCCTACGAGAGAGAGAGAGAGAGAGAGAGAGAGAGAGAGAGAGAGAGAGAGAGAGAGAGAGCAAAATGTACCGATTAAGTGTGTGGTAGCATATTGTTAAGTGTACCCTCATCACACGTCGTTTTCTTTGCCTTCCCATTACAATGTGTTCCTAATTACACACTCCCGGTGATCTATCGCGGTAATTGTACTCTATGTCAGGCCTGCTTCAGTCTAGGTCTAAATTTTTTTACGTGCTTTATCGATTTTTTTTGTTTTTATTTTGATTTGGTGTTTTTT
>NC_059300.1:30452734-30460234 GCF_017591435.1 Portunus trituberculatus
AATGAGTGGTGAGAGAGAGAGAGAGGGAGAGAGAGAGAGAGAGAGAGAGAGAGAGAGAGAGAGAGAGAGAGAGAGAAATATTAATAGCAATTGTTGAATTCACTATGAAAAATGGAGTGAGTGACAGATGTATCCTTGTGTTAGAGAGAGAGAGAGAGAGAGAGAGAGAGAGAGAGAGAGAGAGAGAGAGCACGTGTGTAAAGAAGCATTACCTGCAGGGATTTAAGTCACGCGAGCCAATTAATTACAGGTAAAGAAGACGATAACGATGAATAATAATGGCAGAGATATTGCTCACTATTTAATTACCGTGACACTTCCACTCCCTCCTGTTCCTCTTCCTTCCTCCTCCTCCTCCTCCTCCTCCTCCTCCTCCTCCTCCTCCTCCTCCTATTACTACTACTATAATCTTTACTTACTCTATTCTTGTGTCATCTTAAATATTCAACTTTACTACTACTACTACTACTACTACCACCACCACCACCACCACCACCACAAACAATGAAAATAAGAGAGAACAAGAAACTCTAAGAAGAAGCTGATAAGAAAAACCACTCGTGGATTAATGAGATAAAGGAGATAAAAGAGAAACAAAGACAATGTACACACTGATAATAGTAATAATGACAGTAGTAGTAGTAGTAGTAGTAGTAGTAGTAGTAGTAGTAGTAGTTGAGTATTTGAGACGAAAAAAAAATAGTAGTTGTAGTAGTAGTGGTATTAGTAGCCGAAGTAAGAGAACCGAACCAACCCTCTTGACTGACTGACACTGAGCTGAACCGCGCGTGTGCAATGAATGGTTCCAGCACAATGGCGATTCATTCCTTCATTTTTTTTTTTCTCTTTTCCATTTTCTTCTTTTTTCGTCGTTTCTTTCTCTCAGTTTTCTTTTCTTTTCTTTTCTTTTTTCTTATTTGTATTTCTAGTGTACTGTTCGTTAATGTAGATTCTGTTTAGCTTTATTGTTCAATGTTCACTTGTCTTTAATTCTTTGTTGTAATATTTTCTTTTTTTTACAATTTTTTTTTGTTGGTTTTTAGTAAGAAAAGTATGTATGTATTTTTTTTTTTTTTCGTTTTTTTGTGCTCTCTCTCTCTCTCTCTCTCTCTCTCTCTCTCTCTCTCTCTCTCTCTCTCTCTCTCTCTCTCTCTCTTTATTCCTTTACTTTATCCATTTACATCCACAAATATTAACCCATAAAAAGAACACTCATAATTAAAACTTCCAGGAATAATAATATCTTTCCTTATTATATTCTCATTTTCAAGTTCCGGTACACAATTTTGCCAACATTATTTTCCCCCTCATTTGATATTCCCGGTTATTTATATGGTAATTGTTTTATGTGACTGTCTACGCTCGTTGTTTGTTTGTCTTGTTTGCAATCGCCGTGTTGTGTTTGCGATTGGTGTGTTGCTGCAAGTTTTTGTGTTTAGGCAAGAGTGTTTGTTTATGTAGATCAGAGTGTGCGTTGTCATTTAGTCCTAGTGGTTAATATGTGTGTGTGTGTGTGTGTGTGTGTGTGTGTGTGGTGGGGTGTCCAAAGAGAGAGACAGAAAGACAGGCACACTCACAGGCAGACAGATAAGACATAGATAAATAAACAGGCAGAGAGAGAGAGAGAGAGAGAGAGAGAGAGAGAGAGAATATGAAACATACAGACAAACAAACAGATTAACAGATAAATAGACAGGAAAACACACAGGGATATGCAAACAGATAGAGAGAATGAGAAAGACAGACCAGAAGATAGTGAACAGATTTAGACATACATACATACATACAGACAGACATACAGACAGACAGAAAAAAAACAACAATTATATATGAAGGAAAGAAGAACACAAGTATATACAGATAAATGAGACAGATGGCAAATGTTACGCGCGCGCGCACACACACACACACACACACACACACACACACACACACACACACACACACACACAGAGAAGGCTTATTCACCAATATATTTAGAGATGCACATCATTTTACAACCAGAGAGAGAGAGAGAGAGAGAGAGACAGAATTGACACCCAGCAGGACGGAGTTACAGTCAATAGATTCTTTTAACTTGATAGGATTGAATCGCAATAGATCGCTAAATGCAACTGGATCGCGTCTTGAAAGGGATCAGATGCCGAAGGGAAGAATTGTATTGACGAAGAGTGAAAGCAAATACCTGATAGAAATATTGAAAAAAGAGACGAAAATTTGAGAAACGGAATTTTAATGAAAGGAAAAGCGAGAGAAGCAGGATTTTAAGGAAAGGTAAAGAAAGAGAGAAGCAAGATTTTAGAGAGAGAGAGAGAGAGAGAGAGAGAGAGAGAGAGAGAGAGAGAGAGAAAAGCAGGATTTTAGAGAAAGGTAAAGAAAGAGAAGCAGGATTTTAAGGAAAAGTAAAGAGAGAAGCTAATTTTAGAGGAAAGTAAAGGGAGAAAAGCAAGATTTTAGGAGAGAGAGAGAGAGAGAGAGAGAGAGAGAGAGAGAGAGAGAGAGAGAGAGAGAGAGAGATTTTAGGAGAAGGTAAAGAAAGAAAAGCAGGATTTTAGAGGAAGGAAATGAAGAACGAAAATAGAGGAAATGAGTTTAAATTGGGAAAACTGTTGGCATATTTATTGCGAGGGGATGAATTAATAGTAATGGCGATAATAATAGATAATGATGACTTTACAGGGAAAAGGAAAATAAGAAAATCAAGGAAGATATATGAGTTGTATTAATTTGTGCAAAGCTTTTTATTATTCATACTTTATAAGAGAATGTTATATGATGAATGAATGGTAAGGACTGTAATGAGTGAAGAATGTTGTGAAGGGGTGTTGTTGGTGAAGAAATGGATGGCGTTCAGCTGTGCATGTAAGGAAGCTTTGTTCTTTTTATTGATTTGTCTTGTTTGTGTGGTGAAATGATTAGACGCAATAGCTAAAGAAACAGAAAAACCAGGGAAATTGCGGTGTTTTTTTTTTTTTTTGGCGTAATGTTCAGAATGTCTCGAAGTGGAAGTTAAAATAAAGTAAAAAAAAAAAAAAAGAAATAGAAGAAGTAAGCTTGATGGATGATGGCAGTAAATAATATAAGAGTAAAGAATAGAAAGGAAAAGAATAATAATAAAAAAAAAAAAAACTGAAAGCAGACCATTAATGTAACACACACACACACACACACACACACACACACACACACACACACACACACACACACACACACACACACACACACACACTAACAAATGACCTAGAAATGAGAAAAGAAAACGATTAATGGCCTCAGTTATCATTAGGTTAATCTTGTGTTTTCTCTCTCACGCAGACTCGACGCGACTGATCCAACGACAAAACGACCTCATTACGTCGCCACCTGCCCTTAATTACCTTCGTCAGGTGAGTGTCCGCCCCTCACACCTGTCTGATGATGATGATGATAAGGTTGCTGTAATAGTATTGTTGATATAGGTGTTGTAAGAAAGGGTTTGTGATGATGATGATGGTGGTGGTTATGGTAGTGATGATAGTGGTGACGTAGGAAGGAATGGTGATGATGGTGATTGTGGAGGTGGTATTATTGGTATTATATGTAGATGAGGAGAAAATTGGTCAGAAGTGATGATGGTGATGAATGATGATGATAGTGATGATGATAGGAGCGGTTTCCATAGTAGTAATGACAATAGGAATGGTTAGTGGTGATGGTGATGGTGATAAGAACAAGGGGATATTTAAAAGTGATGGTAATGGTGATGATCCAGCAATAGTAATGGTGACACGTGTGATTGCAATGTAATAAGAATAGTGAATGTGTAAAGAGTGATGATAATGGTGACAGTATGGAAATATAATGGTGATGACGGAAGGAAAATGGGAAGAATATTTGTGGTGAAGGGAGAATGTGATCGTGTGTTGGTGTGGTGGAAGGGAAAGCGTTGTGGTTATGCGGTTATGTGGTAGTGGTGGCAGTGGCGGTGGTGGTGGTGGTGGTGGTGGTGACAGGGCTATCAAGTGTGGTGGTGCAGGCTTGTGGTTGTGCGGTTGTGTGGTGGTGGTGGTGGTGGTGGTTGAGTATCAGGTAGTAGTAGTAGTAGTAGTGGTAGTGGTAGTGGTGGTACTGGTAGAGGTGGTGATGTGGCTAAATTGTGGTGGAGGAAGAGAGGAGTGGTGTTGGAGATAATGGAGGGGAAAATTTGAGGAGAAGAAGGAGGAGGAGAAGGTGGTAGTGGTGGTAGTAGTAGTGGTGGTGGTGGTGGTGGTGAAGTTTGTGGTGAAGTTAGTGGTGAGGAAGATTGGTGAAGTACATGTAAACCGCCACCAGCACTACCTCCTCCTCCTCCTCCTCCTCCTCCTCCTCCTCCTCCTCCTCCTCCTCCTCCTCCTCCTCCTCCCCAGTCCCACTCCTAACATCCCCACATCCCCACCTTCCCAACCTTACACAACCCACACATACCTGTCTGTCACCCCACCCATTCACCACCACCACCACCACCACCACCACCACCACCACCACCACCACCACCCAAAGAATCGGTTGGGGCTAGATCAAGTAGAGCTCGTGTCCTCGTCTGGAATAATTCATATCTGTGTGTGTGTGTGTGTGTGTGTGTGTGTGTGTGTGTGTGTGGCAGGGTGGATAGTAAATAGATGGATAAGATACAGGACATAGAGAGAGAGAGAGGGAGAGGCTGGCGAATAAATAATGTATAGAGGGAGAGAAACAATAGACGATCGCTTCTTCTTCTTGTCAAATATTGCGTTCCTGTTTGGGAGATAAAAGGGAAAGGTTGTGGTGGTGGTGGTGGTGGAAGGTTGTGGTGGTGGTGGAAGATTGTGGTGGTGGTGGTGGTGGTGTTTAGTTTTTCTTTGTCTTTTTTGTACGAGTTTATTTATTTATTTATTTTTTCTTATATACCATTTATGTTTTTCTTGTTTTCTCTTTTATTGTGTTTTGATTTTTCTCTTCTTTTCTTTTTTGCTTCTTTTGTTATTGTGTTTTTTTTTTCTTCTTTGTCTCCAATCGATCGCTTTGTTTTCATGTTTATTTCCTTCCTATTTATTTATTTTATTCTTATCGTTGTTCATATTCCTGTGTTTATTTATTTTTTCCTCTTAATTCGTTCATCGCTTCTATTTCTATTTTGTCTGACTTTTTCTGTATAATTTTACTTTTTTTTGTTGGATAATTCGTATTTTCTTATATTTTCTTTCCTTTCGTCTTTTTTGCAATGTTTCTTCTTTTCCTTACTCGTATTTAAACCTTAACGTATATATTTCCTGTTCTCTTCCTTCTTGTCATTATTCTTCGCTTTTTCTCTTTCTTTTTCTCTTTTCATTTGCATTTCCTCATCAGCTCCTATATACGCTTCCTCTTGTCTTTCAAGTTTTTCCTTCCTTTCTTCGTCTCTTTTCCTTCCCAGTATCTATTTGTTCCTCTTTCCTTTATCGTCTTTTCTCTTGCTCGTTATCCCTCTGTTCGTCTGTCTTTATTTTTCGTCCCTTATTATTCTTTTCCTCCTTTACTTTCAGTCCTTCCCTCTTTTATTTTCCAGTTCCTCTTTCCTTTATCGTCTTTTCCTCTTGTTTTTTTTTTTATTCCGTCTACCTTCTTTATTTTTCGTCCCTTATTATTCTTTTCCTTATCTTTTCCTCCTTTACTCTCAGTCCTTCCCTTTTTTTTTTTTTTTTCCGCTCTTCTTTCCTTCCCTCGTTTCACGCAAACACGCACGCACGCACACACATTAAGCTGTCAGTTTATAAATTAACGTATTTCTGTAACAACTTCTCTTTCTATTTTTCTCTCACTTCATTTAACAAGTTTATCAAAATATTTCACTCGTTTGTTATTCTTTTAGTGATTAATGGGTTTGGTATATTCCCTCTCTCTCTCTCTCTCTCTCTCTCTCTCTCTCTCTCTCTCTCTCTCTCTCTCGTCGGTACTTTATCTTATTGAGGCTCATAAAAAAAGGTCAGTTTAGTTTACGATTATTTTTAGTTTATCTCGTTTTCTTTCGCCGTGTGAAGTCGCATTATCTTTTCCTTCCATTATCTTTTTTTTTTTTTTTTATTTATATCTAACCGCGTCTCATTTTCTGTTCCTTTTATGGTTCAAGTTGGTCTTTTATTTTTCTGTCTCTCATCATCATTAACCTGAAAACGTGTAAAGGAGAGAGAGAGAGAGAGAGAGAGAGAGAGAGAGAGAGAGAGAGAGAGAGAGAGAGAGAGAGAGAGAGAGAATGCACTTAATTTGTATCAGGACACGTACTCACCACACACACACACACACACACACACACACACACACACACACACACACACACACACACACACCTTATTCTTATTTCATTCAATTATTCTCTTACAATTAATCAACTAAAAAACCACAACATGAAAAACAAACACGACAAAATTTTCACTGGCACACATATTGACATTCTATCTTTTTTGTATTCTATCTGGTAACGATGCGACTAAAACCAACACACACACACACACACACACACACACACACACACACACACACACACACACACACACACACACACGTACTGTACATTCTATTTTTTATCAAGTAATCAGGCAGGTAAGCCGAGGACGTTATCGAAGCATTGAGTCCTCGCCGCCTTTGCTCCGCGCGCCGCACTGATAACCTGCCTTTATGAATGAACAGCCCTCAATACCGCCACCCTTATCTTAAGGAGGAGGCTGAAGGGCAGAGAGAGAGAGAGAGAGAGAGAGAGAGAGAGAGAGAGAGAGAGAGAGAGAGAGAGGAGCATATTCTGATCTCTGCATTGGACTTCACTACTCTGAAAACACTCGTACTGTCCCTCTTAGATATATAACAGAGGGAAAAAAAATACCCATTGTGATTTTTAAGGTGTTTTTATAATAGTTCTAGTGATGCATTACCCAAGATTTCTACAATACATAGGAGAAACAGTCTTGAGAACACGGCTAATCGAATCTGTGGCCCTTAGAAATAGTCGCGGTGAGAGAGCAAAGCGGTTTTGAATACAGGTTATGCTAGGGAGAGAGAGAGAGACAGAGGAAGAGGGAGATGTGTGTTATCGAACCGAGGGGAAGATAGTGTCGCCAGAAGTCTTTGGAGTGACTGTGAGGAGCCGCCGACACCTTATCATCACCACCTTATCACCTGGCTGGAAGGGGATTACCTGTGTCTGCCTACTGCTGGGAACTCCTCCTCCTCCTCCTCCTCCTCCTCCTCCAGCTGGTATCATCCTCTCTTTTTTTCCATTTACCAGCTGTTGCAGACCAGGTGGAGATAAAGTTTGTTGGCTTTTATTCATCATCTTTTTCTCCCCCGTCTTTCTTCAGCTGGTAATATACATTTTTTTTTTTTTTTTCATTTTTCGAGCTGCTAATGTTGAGATAAGTTTGGTATGTTTCCTCCTCCTCCTCCTCCTCCTCCTCCTCCTCCTCCTCCTCCTCCTCCTCCTCCTCCTCCTCCTCCTCCTCATAAAGATTTGAGAATGCACTGGGAAGGGGACTT
>NC_059300.1:30462734-30470234 GCF_017591435.1 Portunus trituberculatus
TTTCTCTCTTCCTTCTTCTTTCTCTCCCGTTTCTCCTTTTTTTTTTTCCATTTCCTTCTATTACATTCCTTCCTTGTTTTCTATTTCATGCCTTCCTTACTTTTCCCCTTCTCTTCCGTTCTTGTCTGTCCACCTCTTCCATTCCCTTCTTTTCCCCTTCTTCTTCCCCTCCTTTTTCCATTCCATTCTCCTCTCGTCTTATCTCTCCTCCCTTCCCTTCGATTCCTTCCTGCCAAACATAGGGGAAGAGAAATGGAAGTTGAGAGAGCGTTTGAGAACTGATGTGGTCTCATAACTCCGCTTCCGAGAGAGAGAGAGAGAGAGAGAGAGAGAGAGAGAGAGAGAGAGAGAGAGATTATTAAGTTTCCTCTCACGTTATATCGAATCTTTACTGATCACTACCGCCTCCTCCTCCTCCTCCTCCTCCTCCTCCTCCTCCTCCTCCTCCTCCTCCTCCTCCTCCTCCTCCTCCTCGCACGTGCATATAGATGACCCGTACCTGTTTCACCTCCCGTGCTCCCTTCCTTGTGATTTATTTGGAGCCGTGTGGCGTGCACTGGTGGTGGTGGTGGTGGTGGTGGTGGTCGAGGTGGTGGTGGTGGTGGTTGAGGGTGTAGTAGTGGTGGTGAGTCTTAATTAAGGGATTGTATGGGTGTAAAGTTAGTTGTGAGGCTTATAGTGGTGGTGGTCGTAGTTGTAATTGTAGTTGTAGTAGTAGTAGTAGTTGTAGTAGTAGTAGTAGTAGTAGTTGTAGTAGTAGTAGTAGTAGTGTTGGTGGTAGTAGTTATTATGTTATTGTTGCCTCGCCGGCGCTCCTTCCTCCCCACCTACACACACACACACACACACACACACACACACACACACACACACACACACACACACACACACACACACACACACACACACACACACACACACGTCAACATCGTTTTCTTTATGGTATGTAGGTTCCTCTTTTTTGTGTGTGTGTGCGTGTGCCTCTGCGTGTGCGTGCCTTCTCTCCTGGCAGGTATGCACCCTTGTTCCTTGGGGCGCGGCATACCTGCGGTCATTAATTAATACCTGTGTTTGCGAGAGAGAGAGAGAGAGAGAGAGAGAGAGAGAGAGAGAGAGAGAGAGAGAGAGAGAGAGAGAGAGAGAGAGAGAGAGAGAGAGAGAGAGAGAAGAGAAATGCCACATACAACACACAACACACACAAAACACAAACCCACAACACAACACCAGCCCCGAGACAGACAGACAGACCCAGCACACGCAGAGGAGGAGACAACGCAGCCTCACGTGGCGGTGGGTGGCGGCTTTCCCTGCTCTGTCATTTGCAAGAGATGGGCCAAGACGCGTCATTAACATGCTAATGGGGGGCTTGTCCAGCATCAGTAAGGCGCTGCACTACGTTAACACAGGCTGCAGCTCCCGGGGCGGCCTGGAGGGGGCTGAGAGACGCGCGTATAGGCAGGGAGTGTGGTGAGGGGCGTGGCGTAAGGGCGTGCTGGTGTAAGGGTGTGAGGGAAGGTGTGCATGGCCATTACTACAGGTACTGAGGGGAAGATGGCGTGGAGTGGGCGGGAAGGTGGAGTTTAGAGAGGGTTGGGTGTCTAGGATGTGCTGTACCGGCAGGGAAGAGGCGGGGTATGGGCGTGAAGCTACAGGGGTGAGGTGTGTGTGCGTGGTGAGAGGGGAGTGTGTGGTGGTTTAGAGAGAGAGAGAGAGAGAGAGAGAGAGAGAGAGAGAGAGAGAGAGAGAGAGAGAGAGACAGACAGACAGACAGACAGACAGACAGACTTCTTCTTAATTCTTTCTTTTTTTCGTTTTTCATCCTCGTCGTCTTCTGTTTTTCGTCTTCGTTTTGTTGTTGTTGTTGTTGTTCTTTTTCCTCTCCACCTTCTTGATCTTCGGTTCTTTTTCTTTTCTTCTGTTTTCTTCTTTCCTCTTGTTTTGTTCTTGTTCGTGTTCTTCTTGTTCTTCTCGTTCTTCATGTTCTTGTTCTTCTTCTTTCCTCTTCTTCTTCTTCTTCTCCTTCATCTTCTTCCTCGCATTGTCTAAACTTTCCCTTAATTTCATGGCTTATTTTCTTTCCACTCTTACATTTTCTTTAACCTTCCTGCAGCTTCCGTTTTCTTTCTTCTTTCTTTTTTTTTTTTTATATATATATATTTGCGTGAAAAATTACCTGAGAAAAGCTCAATGTCATGGTGTTAGTGAGAGTCTGGCGTTGAAAATCTTACTCTGTTTTAAAAGATGGAGTCAATTTACGCTAATTTTTCCTTCCCTTATAAAGTTCGCGACGCGTTTTCATGTACAATTTTTTTTTTAATCTTTTTGGGACGTTTAGTTAATTATTTTTAAAGGTTTAATTAATTTCGTATGTTTTCATGTGTTGTTTTCGTTCAAAGTCCACATAATTCCACTCGTTTATTTTGGTTTCGTTCATGCAAGTTAGTTGGATGTGTGCGTTATATAATTCTCGTTCCTATTGCATTTCGCTCAGTCCTTCAGTCTTTTAAGTGCTTCCCACGTCACTTCATTGTGAGATTTCAAGCTTAGTGGTCATGTATTGGTAAGTTAGCGTTATCTTGGCTCTAACTCTGCTTGATATTGATTCTTTTCACTCCTTATGTATCATTCTGCTTACTATTTGGCGATTTTATACAGCTTCAGAAACTTATGTGGGGATTGAAATAGTAAAGACTCTGGCCATTAATCTTCTCACCTCCATATAGCGTTCCTAATGTAAATAAAATCGTCTTATCACACCCAAAACACGTGTTAAAATGCGTCCCAACACTGAAGAGTTTGTTTTAGCATTAAGAGTGTTTTTTTTGTAACCTCTTTGTTTTATTATTGCTCTTCAAGTTTGTATTTTGTCTTTAGTTTTGTCTTGCTTTTCTTGAATTCTCCAAGTTTTTTTTTTTATCAATAAGTTGTATTTGTTATAGTTTCCTTTCTTTCATCGTTATTTCTTTTCTTTTTTATTACAATGCTTCAAATTTCTCGTGTTAACTTCACCTTGCCTCCAAAAATTCTGTGGAGTTTGTTTCACCAATGTTTACTTTCCTTTCATAATGACCTCGTTTGCTTTATCTTCGTTCCTCTTGTTTATTTTTATCGTGTTCCCTTTATCTTGTCTCTCTTAAGTTCGCGCCGCCCTTTAAACGTCTCGGGTGCTTTGGGGATTCTTAGGGTACCTTTTAAAGTCCAGGCGTTACATAAGTCTGCTTTATCCTACGCCCTTTAATTTCTACCCAGACTTTCACCTGCATATACTCCTACAGTGCGCTAGAATCCTGTTTTAACTGTTCACCTCTCCGCTAACTTCCTACAGGGCGTCTATACGTTTTCTTTGTCTTGAGTCTCTGTGTCCACAATCCTTCGTTTCTTTACTGTTTGTTGCTCAGTGCCCAAGCTTGTTTTCTTTGTTCCAAGTCCTTAAGTTCTTTGTCTTGCTTTTCTTTACCGGTATTATTATTGTGAAAGTCGGTTTTTCTTTGTCAATAAGTCATACAGTGTTCTTAGCGTTGTCTCTTCCTTTACAGTTCTTATCGTTTTCATTTAATCCTGCGTTTCTTTAGCCTTACGTTTCCAAGGATCCCTACTTTTGTCCTTTTTCCAATCCTTATCTCTGTTCCTGAAATCCTATGGTTCTTTGCCTACTAGTCCTACAAGGTTCCTAGTCCTGCTTTCCTTTACAATCCTCATTCTTTTTACCCATAAGCCCCGCAGGAACCCTCGCCCTCAGTCCCTCACCTCAATCCGCAGTGCCCACCCGCCTTATCGCGGCACGCACACCTCGGCGCACCTTATCCCGGCTTTCCTCGTTCCTTGGGTCACATTTCCCTCCAAACGCATCACATTCCTGGCGCGTCCCTCGTCCACTGCCCCGCGCCGCCCCGCACCACCGCACACCGCCCCGCGCCGCGCCGCCTTCACATTCCGGCCACAGCGGCGTGGTGCGGCGACTGCAAGGATGGCGGCGGCGGCGGCAGGGGATGCATGGAGCGCCCTGCAGGCCGGCCAGGGGCGTGTGTGCCGTATATGGCTCTGCGTCTCCCCCTTCCCCCCTCAAGGGCGTGGGCGCGCAGGCTGGGTCACGGCAAGCTGGAGGGGCGGCCGGTGGTGGCATGCATGTATTATGGGCTGGCGGGGGGGAGGGGCGGAGTGGACGAGGAGAGAGGCTTCGGTAGGGAGGAGGAGGGAGAGGATAGGAGAGGAGGTGGAGGGACGGTGGTGGATGGAAGGAAGGAGGCTGGGATAGAGGTAGGAAAGGGTAAGGGAGGAGGAGGAGGCTGGGAGAAGGGTAAGGAGAGGAGAGCATGAGTGAAGGAGGAGGAGGAGGAGGAGAAGAGGCAACTGCAGTGAACGCGAGACTGGGGTTTAAATGTCCAGAAGGAGGAGGAGGAGGAGGAGGAGGAGAAACAAGGAAGATGCGCTGGAAGAATGGGAGGAGGAGGAGAAACAAGTAAGATGCTCTGGAAGAATGGAAGGAGGAGGACGACGACGAACAGAAAGGAAGAACAAGCAGCAACAGTAGAGGTGGTGGTGATGAGGAGGAGGAAGAGAAGGAGGAGGAGAAATGAAATATGCGAAGGAAGAATATCAAGAAGAGGAGGAGGAGGAGGAGGAGGAGGAAAGACTGAAAGATGTGGAGGCGAAACTGGAGGAGGAGAGAATGAAAAATGTAGTGAAGGAGGAGAAGAAGAAGAGCAAGGAGAATGTGGAGGAGGAGGAGGAGGAGGAGGAGGACGAGGAGGCGGATATGCAGGAGGAATGGAAGGAAGGGAGGGGCTTCGGGAGGGGAAAAGGAGGGAGGGGGGGAGGGGCGTGCCAGACGTGACCTTCTTGGGTGTGACCTGCTCTCCCTGCCTGCCTGACCCGAGGAGAGAGAGAGAGAGAGAGAGAGAGAGAGAGAGAGCAAAAAACAATCACTAACTCAAAGCCAGTCTTGTCTTCTCTTTGTGTTTAATTTTGTGGCGAGAGAGAGAGAGAGAGAGAGAGAGAGAGCTGTATAGTAGTACAGTACCAATACTTCTCTTCTCTCTCTCTCTCTCTCTTGGATATGCATAAATAAAAGAAACAATAATAATATCCTTTTCGCTCCTCCTCCTCCTCCTCCTCCTCCTCCTCCTCCTCCTCCTCCTCCTCCTCCTCCTCCTCCTCCTCCTCCTCCTCCTCCTCCTCCTCCTCCTCCTCCTCCTCCTCCTCCTCCTCCTCCTCCTCCTCCTCCTCCTCCTCCTCCTCCTCCTCCTCCTCCTCCTCCTCCTCCTCCTCCTCCTCCTCCTCCTCCTCCTCCTCCTCCTCCTGTAATCACCTAAGCCACTGGACCAGTCTTTGTCATCAGCCTGCCACCTGCGGGGACTGCCCATGTAACTGACTGGCTGGCTGGGTGACTGACTGACTGACTGACTGGAGCGCTGATTGGGTGGAGTGTTGACTAGCATAGCAACTAAACTGAATGACTGGCTGACTGATGGACGTACCAAATAAGGACCCGACCACCGACTGACTGACTCTCTGACTGACTGACTGACTGACTGACTGACTGACTGACTGACTGACTGACTGACTGACTGACTAACTTACTAACTGACCACGTAAGCATTCAACCTTGTCTGGTTAGGGCGGCCAGTCTGTGGGAACCGCTTGGGGCGTCAGCATCTCTGTCCTCCCCACTCCCCAGTCACCACCACATCCCTCACCCCCCCTCTCACTCCCTCACACACACACACACACACCTCTCCCCAGCCCTGCCTACCCTAAGATACCCTGCCCAGCATCACTCCCGCCCAGCCAACCCCTCTCCCCTCTCCCCTCTCCCCACACACTTCAGCCTTGCCTATCCCAGTATCCACCGTCCCTCTCCACCTCCGCCCCCCCTCTCCCTCTCTCCCCCGCCCCGCCTCGTCCGTCCTTGCACTACCACCTTGAATTCTTGTCACTCCCGCCTCATTTATCGAACTTCTTGGCGTGAGTTGAGGGCTGATGCGGGAGGCGGTGGTGGTGGTGGTGGTGGTGGTGGTGTGCTAAAGGGTTGTCTAAGGTGTTGTGGTGGAGGATTGGGTGTTATGAGTGTGTTTTGTGGTATTGATGGGGTGTTGTGATAGAGGGAGAGGGAGAGGGAGAGGAGAGAAGAGAAATGAGGAAATAGGTAGATAGATAGATAGAGAGAGAGAGAGAGAGAGAGAGAGAGAGAGAGAGAGAGAGAGAGAGAGAGAGAGACAGGAAGAAAGAAAAAGAAAAAGAAAAAGAAAATACACACACACACACACACACACACACACACACACACACACACACACACACACACACACACACACACCTGCCTGACCGTCATGCACTGCCTCAGGTGTGGCCTCCGGGGCAATACACCCTCCCGCCTCCCCATTGGCCCAGCCCTCCTCGATCCCCATTGGTCCACTGCTGGAGCCTCGCGCTGATTGGTTCCCGCCTCGCATCCGCTGAACCCTATCGTAATTGTCTGGCTCGTGATTGGCTGAGTTCTCGTGTGACGTCATAAAGGTGGATTTTTATTGGTTGTTGGAGCTGTGACGTCATTGTTGTTATTGTGGCATTGAGCGCTGATTGGTTGGGACTCGTACAGGTGGTAAAGGTGTGGGGAAAACCCGTGTTATTGCTGTTTTTTTTTCTTTTTTTTTTTTCTTTCTTTTTCTCTCCTTGTTATTTATTTATGAGGTAGAGATGAAAAATTTGACTTGTTCTTCTTTATCTTATCATTTTTACTTATTATTTCTGTTATGTTTGTTTATTTTCTCTCTTTCTCTCTCTCTGCTTTGTTATTGATTTATTTTCATGCAAGATAACAAAGTATGGATGAAAAATTTTGGTTTCTTATCATCTTATTATCATTTTTATTCTGTTACATTTCTTTCTTTTATCTCTCTCTCTCTCTCTCTCTCTCTCTCTCTCTCTCTCTCTCTCTCTCTCTCTCTCTCTCTCTCTCTCTCTCTCTCTGTTATTCATTTATTTTAACAAGATAACAAAAGTAAGGATGAAAAATTTGGCTCATTATTATTTATCTTACCATTCTTATCTTTATTACTATTATTTTTCCTTGTTTTCTCAGTCCTCGTTATTCATTTGTCTTTGTTTTGAGGAGGTGACAAGGGAGGGATGAAAAATTGGCTTCGTTATCATTATTTTCATTATCTCGTATTACCTTCATTATTTTTTAGGGTTTTGTTATTTCCTTCAGTTTTTTTTTTCTTGTTTTCACACATTTGTCTTGTTATTGTCTTGATTTTTTTCATACGAGGACAAGAAAAGAAAAAAAATCATTGTCTTATTTTTTATATTAGAGAGAGAGAGAGAGAGAGAAAGGCAGGCCATTATCTTTTCTGTTATCTCTTCTCTTTTCTCTCTAATTTTTTTTTGTTCTTTTATTTTCTTGTCACTCTTTGTTGGATTTTCTTTTTTTTTTTTAAGGAAATGAAGAAAAAAAAAAACTTTCCTTGTTATCTTTTGTTCGTTAGTTTTTCCTTCTC
>NC_059300.1:30472734-30477734 GCF_017591435.1 Portunus trituberculatus
ACTTTCATCAATTTTCTTCAGCTCTCAAAGAAAAGCTGTAATATGATAGGCGAGTTAATTACTGTAAGAAGGTACGAGGTTAGTGGTTCCTGAAGTGAAGAGGCTCCCCGCTCCGTAGCTAGAAGGAAGAAGGTTTGATGGGATGTATTGAGTTATGGAGGAGGCGAAAACTAGATCATATGGTATTGGAAAAAAAAGAAAGAAAAAAGTAACTAGAAGGAGGGTTTGATTGCATGTATTCAGTGATGGAGGATTCGAAACCAAGATCATAATAGTACTGGATAATGAGGAGGAGTAAAGAAGTTAATCTGTTTTCAGTAAGCGAAAGGAAAAAAAAAAAAAACTCTGATAGTGGTGTATTGAGATATATTTGGTATGGAAAGGAAGATTATAATAGTACTGGATAATGAGGAGGAGTAAAAGTCGATATATTTTTAGTAAACAGAAGGAAAAAAAAAAAAAAAACTGGTAAGGGTGTATTGAGATCTATATGGTATGAAAAACAGGATCATGTAATGCTGGAACAGAATTAGGAAGGAAGATGTAAGGTGAATATATTTTGAGTTGGATGTGTCTCTACTGGTACGTTTGCTAAGTGACATTAAGTAAAGTAAGGAGTCATCTGTAATGTATCAGTTCTTTACGTAACCTTAGAAGAAAAAAAAGTAAAGTAATTATTTTTTTTTTGTTGGAATTTCCTGCACTGTGACATCAAAGCAACGTAGTGTAATGAATCAGCACTTTACGTAAACACTGACACATTTTAAACAAGAAGGAAAAATAAAACCGACGTGTATTATATTAGCAGCTTGAAGTTCCTATCATATTCCTCTAATTAAATCACGTAAAGCAAAGAATCACCTTTCACGTATCACTTTGCGGGTAACCAGAGATGCAGTATAAGGGAGGACGAAAGTATAACGCATATGGATAATTTGTAGTTCCCCTGACATTCCTCTGATTAAATAACGTAAACCAGAGAGACAACTATCATTTATCAATCTTGTGTATAAGTAACCAAAGATGTAATAAGAGAGAGGACTTAAGTAATGTATCTGGACAATTTGTAGTTCCATTCCTCTGATTAAGTAACGTAAAGCAAAAAGAGCCAGCTGTCATATATCAGTCTCGTGCACACGTAACCAAAGACGTAATAAGAAGGAGGAATGTAAAGGTATTGTGTGAACTCTGTGCCTAGTAATAGCTCGATGATTAAAACAGCCTAAAGGTAAATAAAAAAAAAAGTGTTATCAGCCTGTTTTACGTAATGTAGATGCACCGAGTATTGGTGGAGGGGCAAGGTACACAGATGGAGCCGAGATGATGGTGCTGGAAGTTGAAAAAAAATATATATATTAGAGTCTTTTTAATGTTTGATAAACTGAACAGGCAATAAAAAAAGAGGAAAAGAAAAAAAAGGGAGAGTGTTTGTTTTATAGATGATTTTCTTACACAAGCAACACAAAGCAATGTAAGAGTAAAGAAGGCTACATGTCAACTGTTGCTTTTCCGAACTTAAGGATGGACATTGAGAAGAAGAGTTGGGAGAAACGATAACTTTAACCCATAAACTAACGCGAAATACGAAACAACCCATTACGTATAGACCTCTTACATAACGAACACAGTGAAACAATGAAAAGTACGCCTCAACTGCTGAATTAAAAAAAAAAAAAAAAAAAACATGCAGGAAGAAAAATTACCTAACCTAACCTAACCTAACTTTACCCAACCTAACCTAACCTAACCTAACCCAACCCAACCTAACCCAACCTAACCCAACCTAACCTTCATAACTCATAAATTCACTAATAACCAATGGGAAACTGCAAACCAAATGCATATATTAGACTCTTACATAATGAATTACAAAGAAGGACTAAAACCACGCGATCTCTTGCATTACGAAGGTGAACAGACGCAAGGACAAGAGTGCATTGGGTAGAAAACAATGAAGCTACTTAATCATATGGAAGTCTTGTGTCGGCTTGAGAATTCCTGGTAGATTGAAAGTCAGAGATTACGTGAAGCAACGGAAAAAAAAAGAGGGGAGAAAAAACAAGAAAGAGAAATAATGTTACTGAAAGATTGAAGAACAGAATAGTACAAGAAGCAACTGAACATTGAAAAAAATAGAAGAAACAAGAAAAATACAGACTGTAAAAGAAAGAAAAGGGATTAGAAGACACTTGTATATAGAAAAAAGAAGAAAATACGAGAGCGCTAAATACAAAACTATAAAAAAAAAGGAGGACAAGAAATGAGCATTATACACAAAACCGTAAAGCTATAAAAAAATAAAGAAAAAGAAGGAAAAAGAGTAAGAACAGACCATTACACAGAAAAGAAAAACCAAAGAGAGTGTTGCATACAAGAATAAAGAAAAGGAGAGGAAAGAAAGAGTATTATATACAAAACCACCAAGCTGGCCGGGTCCCTTTCAGTTGTGTGGAGGTTTCGGTGAGTGTCAGTCGGCTGGAGGAGAGAAGGAGACACGTACAGGTTAAACAGAAGTGTCCATTGTGTTAGCGATAAAAGATAGGAAGTGATGCAGCAAGACGAGGGAGATTAGCAGATAAGGGGTGGAGGAGAAGAGGAGGAAGAGAAGTAGCAATACCAATACCATTGCCATTTTAACTCTCTTCATTACCAGGACGCTTTTTCATATTCATTCTGCTTAGTATTTAGCGATTCTATACGGCTTCAGAGACTTACATGGAGATTTAATTAGTGAAGACTCTGGCCATTAATCTTTTAACCTCTATAGACACTTCCTATAGCAAATAAACTCTTCTAAATATTCTTAAAAAAAAAAATCAAGGTAAAAAATGCGTCTCAGTACTGAAGGGGTCAATCTTACAGGTCGCGTATCCAGGTGAGTGTCAGAGAAGCACCTGTTGATTGGTGTAGGAAGGTGCCGGCAGGTGTGTGGCGAGGGGAGTGTGTAGCAGGTTGATATTTGAAGGTTATATTGGTTCGAATCCCTCAAGTTTCCTCTCATTCTTTTCCTTTTAACACCTTTTCTGTCTTGTATGTGCTGCGATATGCCTTTCTAACTCTCTCTCTCTCTCTCTCTCTCTCTCTCTCTCTCTCTCTCTCTCTCTCTCTCTCTCTCTCTCTCTCTCTCTCTCTCTCTCTCTCTCTCTCTCTCTCTCTCTCACACACACACACACACACACACACACACACACACACACACACACACACACACACAACTTTATCATCACCCTTCAGAGAGAGAGAGAGAGAGAGAGAGAGAGAGAGAGCACTTGAACCTAATCACACGGAGAGGTAATTAGCGAGTGAAAATAAAGAAAGGAAGAGGTGAGGGAAGCCAGACGGGGAGAGTGAGGGAAGGTAAATAAATAGAGGAGATAGGCACACGGAGGGAAGAAAGAAGGAAGAGGAGGAGGAGGAGGAGGAGGAGGATAGGAAAGAAGACAGGGAAGATAATAGAAGATTAATGAAAGGGAACACTATGAGAGAGAGAGAGAGAGAGAGAGAGAGAGAGAGAGAGAGAGAGAGAGAACTGAAGAAAATAAAATTGACACGAAAGAAAATTCAAACCAAATCAAAAATAAAAAAATATAGAAAACAGGAAAAAAAAGAAAAAAGAAGGAAAGAGGATAAAATAAAAGAAACAAGGAGAAAGAAAGAAAGAAAGGAGAAGATTAGAAGGGAATGGCGACAAAGTAAATAAAACAGTAAGTTCTCACGAATATAAGAAGAGAAAGAGAGAGAGAGAGAGAGAGAGAGAGAGAGAGAGAGAGAGAGAGAGAGAGAGAGAATAAGAAGAAAAGAATGATAGGAAAGGAAGAGACGCATTATGAAAATTAGGAAATTGATATAGTGATGAATAGATGAAAGGAAAACATTACTCATCTAATTTAAAAGAAAACGAGAGATGGACAAGAATAACAGGAAAGAAGCAACATTTATGGAAAAGTATATAACGAAGAGAGGAACTGAAAGAAAGATAGAATAATGAGAGAGAAGAGAAAAAAAATATGCATAATGAACTGAATTACGAAAAACGAAAGGAAAAACACAAGTAGAGAAAGAAGGGAGAGAGAAAAAATTGATAAAAAGAAAGATACACATAATCAAAGAAAGATGGAATAATGAGAGGGAAGATAAAAATAATATACATAATGAACTGAATTACGAGAAACGAAAGGAAAAAACATGAAGTAGAGAGAGAGAGAGAGAGAGAGAGAGAGAGAGAGAGAGAGAGAGAGAGAGAGAGAATTGATCAAAAGAAAGATATACACATTTAGGATTTCGAGGTTGGGTATACAGAATTAGGATGAAGAAGAATAATACTAAGAATCCTTCAAGTAGAAATAGAAAAAAAAAGGGACGAAAGAAGAAAAATGAAGAAGTAGAAAGAGAATGAAAGAAAGGAAGAAAAAAAAAGGAAGTGAAAAAGAACACGTAAAAAAAAAATCAGAAAAAAAAGGAAAGAGCGAAAAAGAAAAATGAAAATAAGATCAACAGAAAGAGAGAGAGAGAGAGAGAGAGAGAGAGAGAGAGAGAGAGAGAGAGAGAGAGAGCAACAGACACGGAATAGTGTGGAAAAAGACAAAGAAAACTGGATTCCACGAGAGAGACAGAATCACGTTGGGGAAACAGACCGAGAGAGAGAGAGAGAGAGAGAGAGAGCGAGAGAGTGAGAGAGCGAGGCACAAGGCGGGTTCCTATTGGCTGGCCGGCTGAGCGTCCACCAATCAGGGAAGAGGAGACCGTGCCGCCATTTTGTTTGTTGTGGTTTGGGTTGAAGCCTTGCTGGTGTGGCGGGGGATTGGTGGGAGGGAGGTTGGGGGGAAGGAGGGGCCGTGATGGGGGGTCGCTGCAGTGAGCTTGTCTGGCCACCCCTCGCCGGCCTCTCCCCTCGCTCTCTCTCTCTCTCTCTCTCTGCGTAATGTTTAAGCTTGTGTTATTGTTACTATAATTTTTTGTTTGTATTTTATTATTATGTTCCTTTTGCTGTTAGTATTGTA
>NC_059300.1:30482734-30487734 GCF_017591435.1 Portunus trituberculatus
CCCTTCCCCTCCTTGTCCCCCCCCCCCATCCCACGCGTCCTGCCCCATAAAAATGAGACACTTAGGGCTTCACACAAATGGAGCAGGTTGGGATGCATTCTTCCTGTATTCCCCCCTTCTCTCTCTCTCTCTCTCTCTCTCTCTCTCTCTCTCTCTCTCTCTCTCTCTCTCTCTCTCTCTCTCTCTCTCTCAGCTGTAAGGATGCTGATCTAGTTGGCTTTTAGTGACTCAGATGAATGGGTTTATAAAATCGACGTGGTTTTGGTGGTTTTAGTAGTAGTAGTAGTAGTAGTAGTAGTAGTAGTAGTAGTAGTAGTAGTAGTAGAAAAGTGGGTGCTGGATTGAGTTTGGTGAGATTGAAAGTTAGGTTAGGTAGGGTCAGGTGTGGTGAAGTTTGAGATGGTTAGATTTTTAGACTCGAGTTACTATGGGACTGAGTTAGTTGAGGTTGGTTGGCGTCAGTGAAGGTGCGAAATTAGGTCATGTCACGTAACCACAACAGGGATGAAAGTACCACGTGGAGTAAGATAGGAGAGGCAAGGATGACAAATATGAAGCAATGCGAAGGATGAAAGGAGAAAAGACTATAGGAGATGAAAGAGCAACAGAGAGAGAGAGATAGATAGATAGATAGAGAGAGAGAGAGAAAGACGGTGAGAGTGAGATAAGCTATAAGAGGAGCAATAAAAGACACGAAACATTAAAAGCCACAGGAGAATACATCCTTCCATTTGAGCAGACACGCATAAGCTCTCAGTATAACAGGAGGCTGGCAGTGTTAAAAGTGATAGGATAGAGAACAAAAACCACTATAACACCACTTCTTTTACAGCATCGTCGGCCTCTCTTTTTTTCTCGCTTCTATCTCGAGGGTAGGGGACACGGAGATGAAAGAGAGAGAGAAAGAGAGAGGAGGTAAAAGGGGAGGAGTAGGACTAATTAGCGGCAGGTGAGACAGGTAAGACAGCCAGCCAGCCAGGTGTGTGTTGTTGAGGAGGACGAAAATGGAGGAAAGGGTAAAATAAATGATGGATCTGGATTAGTTTTCATTGCTGTGGTTTGAGGGAAGATTTTGTCTGGGAAGGTCAGACACAGATCGCTGGAGATAAGGAAGGACTGATCGATTGGGAGATAGATACAGAGATGAGAAGATATAGATGAGTAGATAAGAGGCGATGGAGGGGTTAAGGCCTAGAGTCAGAGAGAGAGAGAGAGAGAGAGAGAGAGAGAGAGAGAGAGAGAGATAAAGTGAGTGAGTAGAGAGTAAGAAAAAAAGAACAACACAAGCATTCAGATTGATGTGATGATAGTTCGATAGATAGTTGAATAAATTGAGGTGGATTAATGAAGAGGTGTAGACAGATAGACGGATAGATAAATAGAGACTTCATTGTTGATAGGAGAAACACTTGTGAGTATCCAACCTTATCTGTCTATTATTCTAACAAAGAATTAAAACACACACACACACACACACACACACACACACACACACACACACACACACACACACACACACACACACTCGAGCAAAATACTTTCTCTTAACCGGACCTACCTTACTGAACCTCATCTTACCTTACTTTTACCTTACTCTCCACCTTTTCCACCTGTCCAACTCCTCACCTGCCCATCATCTTACAGAGAAATAGCCACAACTACTCAAAGCACATCCACTCAACCTCACCAAACCCAACCCAACCTAATCCCCTAAAATAACCCAACCCCCAACCTAATCCAACCCCACTAAATCTAACCTAACCTGCCTATCAACAGAGAAATACCCATAATTAATCAAGGAAGAGCATGACCTATCCACTATCCACTCCCTCTAGTCCCTACATGTCTAACTTTCCTCTGTGGTCCTTTCATCCTGTAGAGGCGTACTGGACTGTAACCTAACCTAACCTAACTTAACTCAGCTCATTTCAACACAACTCAACTCAACCCAACCCAACCCAACCCAACCTAACCTAACCTAACCTAACCTGACGCAGCTTAATTCAACTCAACTACAACCCAACCTAGCCACTCTCCCACACTCTCTTCTATTCCCCACCTTCTATTCCACTATCCCTTGTCTTCCCCACCTATTCCACACTCCCTTCTATTCCCCGCCTTCCCCACTCTTCCATCTAGTTCCTACGTGTCTAACTCCCCGGTGGCCTTCCATCCCTGCAGGGGCGTACGGGACTGTCTACTTCGCCAAGGACAGAGGTAACCAGGAGCGCGTGGTGGCCCTGAAGAAGATCCGCATCACACTGACGGAGGACGGCGTTCCAGTGAGCGCCGTCAGGGAAATCTCTCTCCTGAAGCAGCTGGAAAGATTCGAACACCCCAACATCGTCAGGTGAGTGTTCCGTGTGTGTGTGTGTGTGTGTGTGTGTGTGTGTGTGTGTGTGTGTGTGTGTGTGTGTGTGTGTCTAGGGGGATTACGGATGGATTTCTTTCCTCCTCCTTCTAAAGAGAGAGAGAGAGAGAGAGAGAGAGAGAGAGAGAGAGAGAGAGATTGACGATAACTGTGAAGATAGATAGATTTAAAAGTCATACAAAGAAAGGACGGCCATCAGAGAGGAGGAGGAGGAGGAGGAGGAGGAGGAGGAGGCGAGACTGGGAAGAAAGAAAAAGGAAGATGCGGTAGTGTGTGTGTGTGTGTGTGTGTGTGTGTGTGTGTGTGTGTGTGTGTGTGTGTGTGTGTGTTTTAAAATCCATCAAACGTGGCATCTATTCATATTAAGCCAGACTTGAAGTGAAAATCGTGCTGTGTCTTGTTTGTTTTGTTTGTTTTGTGTGTGTTTTTCTCTTACGATTCCTTCTTTTCATCGTTTATTTATTTATTTTTGATGTTTATTATCTTTTCCTTGATTTTTTTCATTTTATTGTTTTTTTCTGCATTATTTCTGTCTGTTTTGTCTTCTTTCTTTCTTTTTTCTTTCTATATTTTCTTTCTTTCTTTCGTTCCTTCTTTATCTTTTTTTCTTTCTTTCCTTCTTTCTTTCTATCCTTTTCTTTCGTTCTTTGTCTTTTCTTCTTTCTTTCTTTCTGTCTCGTTCTCTTTCGTTCTTTTTCTTTTCTTCTTTGTCTTTCTTTCTTTCGTTCTTTCTATCTTTTTTTTCTTTCTTTCTTTCTTTTTCTTACCCTTCGTCTAATTTTTGATGGGCATAATTTGTTTGGCGAAGCGAGAGAAAGAAAAAAAAAAGAGAAAAAGAAGAAGACCCGGATGTTTCTTATCTTTTTTTTCTACTTTTTCTCTGCCTCTCTATCTCATTCATCATCACAGTGTCTTTTCTCACCATTCTTCTCTCTCCCTCTTCGTTTCCTAATTACTTATTGTTGCTGTTGATGTTGTTGTTGTTGTTGCTGCTGTTGGTTGGTGGTGCTGTTGTTCCTGTTCCTGTTGCTGTTGTCATGTTTCTTTACTTGTTTGTTTATTTACTCACTTTCACTCACGGGAAAAGTAGAATTTATTTACCAAAGATGTGTTGAAGACTTCCTGAAAATAATATTATCGTCCCAGACCACATCAAACACTATTATCTTTGTTTTTTTTGTTTTGTTTTTTGTTAACCATATACGAATAAGCTTTTATCATCATCTACCAAAACACAACAAACGCATTAACTCACGAATAGAAAAAAAAAAAAATAAATAAATGCATAAAACAGGAGAAGAGACAGACAGACAGACAGACAGACAGATGAATGATATGAAGATGAAAACAGACAGACAGACAGACAGACGCACGGGATAGATAAATGAATACGTGAATTAGTAAATGAATGGAGAAGACAGGCGAGACAGACAGAGAAAAGGGAAAGATGGATAGGTAGATACATAGATGAGGAGAGAGATAGAGAAGGAGAGAGTGAGTGAGTGAGAGGAGAAGGGAGAGGGATGGACGGACGGTCAGACTACAGAAGGAGGAGGAGGAGGAGGAGGGGGAAGTCTTACCAATCTGGAAATCATTTGTTCTTATATCCGTGTTGTGTTTTGTGTCAGTAAGAAAACAAAGAACCGTCAGTCAAGTAGTAGTAGTAGTAGTAGTAGTAGTAGTAGTAGTAGTGGTGGTGGTGGTGGTGGTGGTGGTGGTGATGGCCTTAATGATATAATAATGACAGTGGTAGTGGTAGTGTTAATAGTAGTCGTTGTTAGTATCAGTGGTAGTGGTGGTGGTGGTGATGGTGGCGGTGGCTGTGGTCAAGATAGTGGTGATGGTCAAGTTAGTGGTGATGCGGTGGTTGTGGTGGTGGTGGTGGTTGTGATGACCATGGAACGATTAAGGTGGTTAGGAATGTTGGTTGATGAATGGTGGTGGGTCTTGTGGCGCGGCGGCGTGATGGTGGAGATAGGGAACACGCGAACTCTCCTCTCTCTCTCTCTCTCTCCTCTCCCTCCCTCTCCCTCTCCCTCTCATCCCATCAACTCCCTCCCGTCCACTTCTCTCCTTATATCTTGACCCTTTGCCTTCTCTATCTCTCCTCCTCCTCCTCCTCCTCCTCCTCCTTCTCCTTCTCCTCCTTCTCCTCCTCCTCCTCCTCCTCCTCCTCATCCTCCTCCTGCTCTCCTTTCCATTTTTCTCTCCCTTTCTTTGCTCTCTCTTCTATTCCCGTTTTCTCTTCTCATTTTTATTCTCGACAGTTCTCTCTCTCTCTCTCTCTCTCTCTCTCTCTCTCTCTCTCTCTCTCTCTCTCTCTCTCTCTCTCTCTCTCTCTCTCTCTCTCTCTCTCTCTCTCTCTCTCTCTCGTGTGTATTTTTGAGCCTTTGACGCTCACACAATGGTCTCGTGTGGACACTCGTAGAAACACACACACACACACACACACACACACACACACACACACACACACACACACACACACACACACACACACACACACACACACACACACACACACACACACACACACACACACACACACACACACACACACACACACACACACACACACACACACACACATTTCCTTCTGATTGAACGTGACATGACCTTTTTTGTAGTA
>NC_059300.1:30492734-30495234 GCF_017591435.1 Portunus trituberculatus
AATGTATGGCCCGCCTGTCAGGTTACCGCGGGAGGGCGTGGGAGGAGCTGTACTATTTTTTGGGGGTGGGCCAGCTACAAAAAAGGATGGATTATGTAGGTTACTGGTCTGTCCGGCTGTCGGGATGGCTAGAACTGAACTGAATGGGAAGGATAAGTGCAAATTACTGGCATTCTTTTAACGGAGAACGATGCATTTGTGTATCTCTTTCTTTGTCTGTCTGTGTGTCTCTGTGTGTGTATGTTTGTGTCTGTCTCTTTGTCTGTTTGTGTATCTGTGTGTATGTTTGTGTGTCTCTCTTTGTCTGTCTGTGTGTATGTGTGTATGTGTGTATGTTTATATCTCTCTCTTTGTCTGTCTGTGTCTGTGTGTGTATGTGTGTATGTTTGTGTCTGTCTGTCTGTGTGTATGAGTTTATCGGGCGGTTCTTTATCAGTGCACCGTATGTTAAGTAATGCGGTTTATGCGTCAATCAGTTTGTCCTTCCGTCTCGATAAGTCATGGCTTGTTTACTTGTTACTCAGTCAGTCAGTCAGGAAGAGAATCGTTGAGTCAGCTTATCGGGCACTCAGTAGATGAAGGTGTTAGTGTGTCGTTCATTCACAGCATTTGGGCGTCTGTTCAGTTGTTCAGTTTATCAGTAAAACAGCGAGGCTTTCATTGAGTTTATCAGTGATCAGTGTTTGAGTCGCTTGTTGTATCAGTCACGTTGTAGATGATTCAGGTTGCTAGTCTGGTTATTCTTTAGGAAGTAGAGGGGTAAGGCAGTCAGTCAGTCAGTCAGTCAGTCTATCAGTAACATTGTAATAATTTAGTGGGTCCTTCAGTCAGTCAGGTTTGTAGTAAAACAGTCATTCTCGTGCAGTCACTCAGTTATAGGGAAAACAATCGATCTTCAAGTCAGTCAGTCGGATTATCAATAAGACAATTACTTATTCAATAGATCAGTAAATTAGTCTGTCGGCTTATCAGTAAAGCAATTGTCCTTCACACAGTCACTTAAGTAGATTTCTTTTTTTTTTTTTTTTTTTTGGTTATTCGTCCAGTCATTCAATTTATCAGGGAAACAATCGGCCTTTCAGCCAGTCAGTCAGTCGGGTTATCAGTAAAGCAGTCACTTATTCATTCCACCAGTTGTCAGTAAAGCGATTGTTCCTTTTAACACAGTCACTAAGTAAAGATTATTTCATTTTACTTCTTTCTGCAGGTTCTTCTCTCACTCAGTTTATCAGGATTGCAATGGATCTCTCAGTCAGTCGGATTATCAGTAAAATAATCAGTACATCAGTTATCAGTAAAGCAATTGTCCTTTTTCACACACACTCAGTCAGCCAGTCAGTCAGTCAGTCAGCCAGTCATCCAGTCAGTCAGTCAGGTGGAGCAGCGGTGACGTGTGTGACGATACAGTCTCCGTGAAGACCCTCAGGTTATCACGTGTCCATCGCGGCCCAGTGTGTCGCCTTTATCGCCCCCTCCCCCACACCTCAACCCCCAGTCCCTGCCCCACCACCTACCCCCAGCCCCTACTCCACCACCTGCCCCCAGCCCCTGCCCCACAGCACGCCTCACCCCGCCCCATCACGCCTCGACCTCCTACCCCCAGCTCTCCTCCCCCGGCCACATCTTCCCTCCTCCTCTAAAAAGCCCCTCTTAAAACCGCGCCTGGTCTCTTATCTCTACATAACGCCCCTTTCCTCCCCATCCCCTCCCCATCCTTCTCTCTCTCTCTCCTCCCCATTTCTTCCCACCCTTCTCAGCGTCCCCTTCCATCATAAAGATTTAGAGTGACTCGCAAAATCTTAAATATGATGAACGAGGAGTAGAAAATCATCGTATTCAGAGAGAGAGAGAGAGAGAGAGAGAGAGAGAGAGAGAGAGAGAGAGAGAGAGAAAGTAGAGGGAAAATAGGAAAGGAAAAATGGGGAGAAAAGATGCAAAGAGGAGAGAAAAAACTGAGAACATGAGAAAAGATTAAGAGAGAGAGAGAGAGAGAGAGAGAGAGAGAGAGAGAGAGAGAGAGAGAGAGAGAGAGAGAGAGGGCATTCAGCAACGTGGGAAAGAAATAAAAACAAAAATAAAAAGAAGGAAGAGGCCCAACTAGAGGTTTCGGCAGAATTCAAAGTATTCTCCGGCATAAAACACGTTTGGTCTTGGTTTGAACGTGACTCGGGTACCGTATGAGAGAGAGAGAGAGAGAGAGAGAGAGAGAGAGAGAGAGAGAGAGAGAGAGATGGGGTTTAAGGAGACAAGAAGGAAAGGATAGGAAGAAGAAATGGAAATGAAGAGACGGGAAGGAGAGGAAAGAGAAGAGAAGGGAGAGGAAGGGAAGGAAAGAAAAGAGGAGGAAAGGGAAAGCAAGATAAGAAAGTGATGGACGAAAGGAAAGGAAGGAAGAGAAGAGAAGAGAGAAGAGGAAAGAGGAGACTAGAAGAGAGAGAGAGAGAGAGAGAGAGAGAGAGAGGGGGAGAGAGAGATATGACGGTATATATATATATATATA
>NC_059300.1:30500234-30512734 GCF_017591435.1 Portunus trituberculatus
CCCGTTTAAACCCAATGTAAATGTATTATGTAAATGCTGAGTTGTAATAAAAAGAAGAAGAAGAAGAAGAAAAATAGGAGGAGGAAGAGGAGGAGGAGGAGGGATAGACTGTTATATTGCCTAACCCCGAGGGAGGCCGCTGCGATACCTCTTCTCATAGGAGTACCAATTTATGTCCCCATGGCGGCGCCCTCCCTTACCCTCCCAGCGTGTGTGTGTGTGAGAGAGAGAGAGAGAGAGAGAGAGAGAGAGAGTGTAGGTAGGCCTTGTGGGAACCTAGGGCGCAACACAAGTTCTCATCCCGCTCTCTATAGCTTCCCGCTGCCTGTGTGACGGGAAGGGATTAGCATCTCTGTCACGGCGAGGGGAGAGAGAGAGAGAGAGAGAGAGAGAGAGAGAGAGAGAGAGAGAGAGAGAGAGAGAGAGAGAGAGAGAAAACCCAAAACAGAACACGGAAGG
Organism: Portunus trituberculatus; assembly: GCF_017591435.1. Taxonomy (NCBI): domain Eukaryota; kingdom Metazoa; phylum Arthropoda; class Malacostraca; order Decapoda; family Portunidae; genus Portunus; species Portunus trituberculatus. Next base: position 30,500,694 of record NC_059300.1, read on the forward strand.
AAAAAAAAAAGTGTACATTAGCATCTTTGTCAAGGCGCTCTAGTCTGGAAGAGAGAGAGAGAGAGAGAGAGAGAGAGAGAGAGAGAGAGAGAGAGAGAGAGAGAGAGAGAGAGACAGACAAAGAGACAGACTACTGCAACAAATCCTTCACCTCCAGTTTTCGTATCTCTTCCATTCTCTCCTTAAATTCCATCCATTTAAGTGTTACATTAAATCTGGGAACTGCCACGTAATTCCTTTCTTCCATCGTCTGCCCATAAAAGGGAACAGGAAGAAACGCGGGAACTTAATACTACTTTGCTCTGAAAGAAAACGGGGAAAAGAGTTGCATGCGGGAAGGGGAAGAGAAGAAAGGAATGAGAAGGAATAGCGAGGGATAGAAAGGCACAAAGGAAAAGTCCATTGTAGATATGCATTGATAAAAAAAAAAGGGAAAGGGGGAAAGTGAAGGAATGAAGAAAAAAAAAAAGAAAAGGGTGAGGGAAAGAATAGAGAAAGGGAAGAGGGACGAGTGAATGAATGGAGGGAGATTAGAATATAGAAGGGGAGAGGAAAAGCAGGGAAATGAAAAGGAGGAAAGGGGAAGAGAAGTGGATGAGTGAAAATTTACATGCATTACGAAACGAATGAGGAAATGCAAAGTAAAGGAAGAATACGATTTAAAAAAAAAAGCAGAATAAAGATAAGATATTGTAATGTGTATGATAAGAAGAAGAAGAAGAAAAGAAGAAGAAGAAGAAGAAGAAGAAGAAGAAGGAGGAGAAGGAGAATAAGAGAGCAATGATAGTGAAGAAGAGACTATGAGGAGATGAAGAAGAGAAAAAAAAAGTAGAGAGAATAAAGCATTATAAAAGATTAAACAAAGAAAAAAAATGAGAGAGAGAGAGAGAGAGAGAGAGAGAGAGAGAGAGAGAGAGAGAGAGAGAGAATAGGACTTGTCTAAGAACAGCCCAGTGTCCGGCCGAGGAGGTGGAAGGTGGAGGGTTGGGATGGGGGTCGGTGGTTCTCCCTCGGGGGCCCCTCTGCTGTTCCCCGAGGGCAGCGGAGGGACCTTGAGGGCAGGAGGGAGGAAGAGAGGAGGAGGAGGAGGAGGAGGAGGAGGAGGAGGAGGAGGAAGGAGAGCGAAGGAAAAGGGGGGTAGGGGGTGACGCTGAAAATAGCAAAAGTCATTTCATACAGTGTAATAAAGGTCTGTTGCCTCCACCACCACCACTACTACTACTACTACTACTACTACTACTACTACTACTACTACTACTACTACTACTACTACTACTACTACTACTACTACTGCCACGAATAAGTAAAGAAAGGTAGGGAACATAGTAGTAGTAATGGTTAGTTGGGATCATTACTTTTGGATCACTACTTACCAAGGCATTGAAATTTCCTGGATATCTTATTTACTTATTTCATGCTTTCTCTCTCTCTCTCTCTCTCTCTCTCTCTCTCTCTCTCTCTCTCTCTCTCTCTCTTTCTAAGCTATGTTGAGAACCACGTGGCAGAGAGAGAGAGAGAGAGAGAGAGAGAGACTAAACAATGGTTCTCCAACTTCCCCAGCAGCACCCTAACCTACTCTCTCTCTCTCTCTCTCTCTCTCTCTCTCTCTCTCTCTCTCTCTCTCTCTCTCTCTCTCTCTCTCTCTCTGGTCATAACCCACACTATTCTTCTTTTCTCTCCTTTCTCTCCCTTTTCCTTCCCTTTCATCTACCTTTCCCATGTCCTTCCGCTTTTCATTGTATTGATTTCCCTCTCCCTCCTACTCTCCCTCTCCCTCTCCCTCCTACTCTCCCTCTCTGTGTTTCTCCCGGTCTCTCCTTCTCCCTCGGGCCGACTCACACTGACTGGACATAGAGAAAAGAGACTGGACGGTGTTAAAGCCTCTCACGTCAGTTTTCATTTCGCTCAATAGATGGCGCGCTTGTGGGTGACTTGACGCTGTGTGTGTGTGTGTGTGTGTGTGTGTGTGTGTGTGTGTGTGTGTGTGTGTGTGTGTGTGTGTGTCCTGTTTTGTGTTGCGTTTTTTTTTTTTTTTTCTTGTTTTGTCTTGTTTTCTGTTTTCTGTTTTCTTCCTGTTGTTGTTGTTGTTGTTGTTGTTTTTTATATTGTTGTTCATTATTATTATCTTCTTCTTCTTCTTCTTCTTCTTCTTCTTCTTCTTCTTCTTCTTCTTCTTCTTCTTCTTCTTCTTCTTCTTCTTCTTCTTCTTCTTCTTCTTCTTCTTCTTCTTCTTCTTCTTCTTCTCCTCCTCCTCCTCCTCCTCCTCCTCCTCCTCCTCCTCCTCCTCCTCCTCCTCTTCCTCTTCTTCTCTTCTTCTTCTTCCTCCCTTTCCTTTTAGTGTTATCATTCATACAATCATAAAAATAAACTAGATATCTTTATAGACCTGCTAGAGAGAGAGAGAGAGAGAGAGAGAGAGAGAGAGAGAGAGAGAGAGAGAGAGACGGAAATAATAGAAACAATGCAGATTTAAAGTGCAAAAAGATGAGAGTAAAAGGAAGAACAAGAGAATAGAGAAAGAGAGAAAGAGAAAGGAAAAACAGACATAAAAAAAAAGAATGAATAAAGACAATACAGACGAACATTGGAAAAAAAATTAGTTAGGAAAGGAAAAAGAAAATGGAGAAAAAAATAGGAGGAGGAGGAGGAGGAAAAGTGGAAAAAGGGCGTAACAAACATGACTCCTCCTCGCATTCCCAACATTCCTCGCCAGATTAACACGAACCTTTGTACTCATGACCACTGCCTTCGTCCCGAGCCGTGCAAATGACCTCGACCTCCACACACACACACACACACACACACACACACACACACACACACACACACACACACACACACACACACACACACACAAGTCAGTCAGTCAGCAGTGCATGACGTGATTTTATTTTGACCTCTTTTTTTTCCCTTTTCCGTGAGAGAGAGAGAGAGAGAGAGAGAGAGAGAGAGAGAGATTAATGATAACTGAGGAGATAGATAGATTTAAAAGTCATGCAATGAAAGGATGACTGTCAGAGAATGGAGTCAAGTGAAGGAAGAAGAAGAAGAAGAAGGAAGAGAAGATGAAGGAAGAGATGAAGAGGAAGAGAAGAAGGAGGAGGAGGAGGAAGCAGAAGAGAAACACGAAAGATGAGAAAGAGAGAATAAATAAGACAAAAAAGTAAATAAATAGATAGGGTTAGGTTAGGGTAGAAAGAATCATGTGTGTGTGTGTGTGTGTGTGTGGTGAGGTGATGGTGATTCGGGGAGATTGTGGGGAGAGGAGTGGTCATCCGTGCTGTTTTATTTCGACCCACCCACCACCCACAGCCCACCTATTCACTCACCTACCTTCCACCCACCTTCCCACCCATCCACCCACCCATCTAAGAGGTGAGGGCGTCGAGGCGTTTCATCCTGAGGGGTAAAGAAGGTGTAGTAGTAGTAGTAGTAGGAGTAGTAGCAGTAGTAGTAGTAGTAATAGTAGTAGTGGTAGTGGTAGTGGTAGTGGTAGTAGTAGTAGTAGTAGTAGTAGTAGTAGTAGTAGTAGTAGTAGTAGTAAGATAAGAAAGGAAAGAAAAGTAAGCATGATCGGGAGAAAGAAGAATGAGAAGAGGCAGGAGAAAGACAAGGAGGAGGAAGAGGAGGTGGAGGAGGAGGAAGAAAAAGACAAAATAAAAAACGAAGAAGCAATAAGGTAAAAATAAAGAAAGAGAGTAAAAACTGATGGAAAACATCTGTAAGAAGACGAAAAATTTGGCAAAGAGAAGATGGAAGGAGAAAAAAACAAAAAGAAAGAATTATAGTTTGATAAGAAGGAGGAGGAGGAGGAGGAGGAGGAGGAGGAGGAGGAGGAGGAGAGAAAAAAAAGGGTCGATAATGATGGGTAAGAGGGAAGAACAAGAAAGAAGTATGAGAGAGAGAGAGAGAGAGAGAGAGAGAGAGAGAGAGAGAGAGAGAGAGAGAGAGAGGATCCTTTTAAACTTGACCATGCGAATTCTTTCCAGATTCTCTTGCACACTATCTGTCTGTCTATTTGTCTGTATGTCTGTTTGTCTGTGTGTCTGTGTGTTTGATGTCTATCATTATAAATACATACATGTAATATTTCTGCTGAGAGAGAGAGAGAGAGAGAGAGAGAGAGAGACGACCTTGAGAGGGAGAGTCAGTCACCTCGCAGCGACCTGACTCCTTGCAGACAGTGTTCGTGTGTGCAATAATGCAAGCCCCCTCTCTCTCTCTCTCTCTCTCTCTCTCTCTCTCTCTCTCTCTCTCTCTCTCTCCAGTATTATCAATGTCATGGTGCGAATTCCTTCTCTCACTCCTTCGTCTTTCTTTCTCTCCTTCCTTCCACTTCTCTCTTTGTTTCTCTTGTTTCTTATTTTTCCATTCCCTCTCTTTATCACATTGTCTTTCATTGTTCAATCCGTTTCTTTCATGTGTTTCTTTCTTCCTTCCTTTCCTTTCCTCTCCTCTCCTCTCCTCTCCTCTCCTCTCTCTCTCTCCTCTCCTCTCCTTTCCTTTCCTTTCCTTCCTTCCTTCCTTCCCTTCCTTCCTTCCTTCCCTTCCTTCCTTCCTTCCTTCCTTCCTTCCTTCCTTCCTTCCTTCCTTCCTTCTTTCCTTCTTTCTTTCTTTCTTTCTCCTTTCCTTCCTTCCTTTCTTCTTTCCTTGCTTCTTCCATTTTCTTTCTTTTCCCTTTTTTTTCTTTTCCTTTCTTCCCTCCTTTGTTCCTTGCTTCTATTCTTCTTTCTTTCATCAGTATGTGTTTCTTCCTCATGTTTCTGTGTCTCTCCTTTTCTATTTTGTTCATCTTCCTGTCTGTCTGTCTGTCTGTGTGTGTGTCTGTCTGTCATCGTTTTGTCAATCAGTCTGTCTGTCTGTCGGTGCTTTGTCAGTCAGTCTGCCAATCTTTCATTTAGTCTGTGTGTGTGTGTGTGTGTCTTTCCTACGCCACTCAGCCACCCTTCGTTCTTCTCCCAACCCTCCCTTTCCTCTCCTCTCCTCTTCTCTTCTCTCCTCCTCCTTCACCATCCACTCACCCACCTGCCTACCCATCTTCTCTCACCTCCCTCCCGGTAACCTGTTGCAGGATATGGGCGGCTGAGTTTGCCATGAACCAGCTTTGAGTGTGGCAACTTTTTCCCTCACCTCTTGTCTTTATCCATGCTTTATAAATACCTGGCAAGGACTCAAGGCTGCAGGACTTGCCTCTCTTATTACACTGTGAATGTTTAGCTGTTCCTTCTATTTCTACTTCTACTTCTTCCTTATTCAGCTCTCTCTCTCTCTCTCTCTCTCTCTCTCTCTCTCTCTCTCTCTCTCTCTCTCTCTCTCTCTCTCTCTCTCTCTCTCTCTCTCTCTCTCTCTCTCGTGTAGTCTCTGCTTTACCTGAGGATATTGTAGGATTGGTAAGGAGGAGGAGGAGGAGGAGGAGGAGGAGGAGGAAGATAGTGTTATTTTGATGTTTTTTTTAGAGGGTGTGGTGGTGGTGGTGGTGGTGATGTTGGTGGTGAGATCAGTGTAGGAATTAAGGTGTGGTTATATGATTAGCCTCTCTCTCTCTCTCTCTCTCTCTCTCTCTCTCTCTCTCTCTCTCTCTCTCTCTCTCTCTACGGAAAAAATGCTGATCGTGTCTTTGTGATGGCAGATGGGAACGAGAGAGAGAGAGAGAGAGAGAGAGAGAGAGAGAGAGAGAATGTGTGCCTGTGTTCTACTTTATTTCACATTAACCACCAACCACCACCACCACCACCACCACCACCACCACCACCACCACCACCACCACCACAACAGCAACAACAACAACAACAACCACCAGCGCCTTCCCAGCTTCTAAAAAGGTATCGACACCTTTAATTACTTCCATTTTAACGCTAATTATTCCCCTTAATTGCCTCGTTTACGCGGCGCCCGTGACGTGACGCCTCTAATGGCTCCCTCACGCCGCGCCGCCCTCGCATTCCTCTCGGGGCCTGAAATGTGGGTTCCAGTCCTTTTTTAGTGGTGTTCAATTCTGTGTGTGTGTGTGTGTGTGTGTGTGTGTGTGTGTGTGTGTGTGTGTGTGTGTGTGTGTGTGTGTGTGTGTGTTTCTGTGTGTGTGTTTCTGTGTCACTCTCTCTCTCTCTCTCTCTCTCTCTCTCTCTCTCTCTCTCTCTCTCTCTCTCTCTCTCTCTCTCTCTCTCTCTCTCGTTTATTATTTTCTTTTCTTTCTCAGTAAATGGAATATGATTAAAGTTATCTTTCTATTTCTTTCTTTACGTAATTTCTTTTGTTTATTTTTGGTCACATCCCCATGAGATCCAATCCTACTTGAGCTTGAAAATGACACGTTCTGATTCTTTTTCTTCCTTTTTATACCCTCACAGAACTGCATTGGATCGCTTTTTCTTATCAATTCTTACAGATTAAATATATAAAGGTTTGGGGTCACTTTTTTTTCTCTCTCTCTTTTCCAATCCCGTATACTCGACCCTGTTTTGTACGATTCGATCCTCTCCTTAAGCGGTGAAAATGGACGTTTCTACTCCCTTTCACCGCCTTCTATTCTCTGCTCCTGCCTCGAGAGCGTCCCAGCGCCTCAAGATGTGGAGTTCAATGCCTTTTATCCGTGTGAGATCCTCCTCCTTTGTTGTGTGTGTGTCGGGAAGGGTGTTCAATGCTCCTTCAGGTGGGCTCGGCGTATTGGGTTAGTTTCGTACAGGTGTGTGCTGTGTGTATGGGAACAGGTGTTTTTTGAGGGTGGTAGTGTGTGTGTGTGTGTGTGTGTGTGTGTGTGTGTGTGTGTGTGTGTGTGTGTGTGTGTGTGTTAATATTCTTCGTGTGTATTTATTTTCTTTGTTTTTTTTTTTGTGTGTGTGTATGTGTGAAAGATTGTTTTTAAAGGTCACGTGGATGTATGAATGAGTGAATGAATGTATGTGAATGTATAAATGAAGGAATGTGTATGATAAAGAAGAAACTAGTAAATAGATAAAGAATAATATGCATACCACCTCCCATTTTTTGTCTCTACTTCCTTACCTCACCCCCCCCATTACTCATTACCCCATTACGTTACCTACACTGGCCCCATACCAATTATTTTCCTATTCCATCCTCATTCTTGTTCACTCTCCAATTCATATTCAATTTCCCTCGTTTTTCTAGTATTTGTTTTTCCTTCTATCCTTGTTTTCTTTTACCTCTCCCTATTTCCTATCCATTTCTAGTCTCATTTGTTCCCTAATTTACCTTTTCTTTATTTTATCATATTATTTGTTTGCTTATCTTTTCCTCTCTTTATTTCCTGTAACCTGTATTTTCTTCCTATTGTGAATGTCTATATCTTCATTCTTCTATCTTCTCTCTTTTTGTAGTCTTATTTCTTTACTTACATTCTCTTCCTATTTTTTTTCTATTTCTTATCTCCTTATTTCGTCTTTTCTTTACCTCTCTTTATTCTCTTATCTCTTATCTTTACTAATCTACTCCTCATTCTTTTCTTAGTCTTTCTAGTGCTAATCTCTCTTATCTATTTTATCTCTTTCTCTCCTTATATCATTATTTCTCTTAATTTCTAATATCCCTATTTCTTCTTTTCTCTACCTCCTTTCATTCTCTTGTCGTATTTATTTATTCATCTACTCCTCATTCGTTTCCTATTCTCCCTAATCCTAATTTCTCCTATCTATTTATCTCTCTCTTCCTCTCCTTATATCCTTCCTACTTCCTGTTATTCTCTTGTTCTGTTCATTTAATTGTCTCTCCCTTACTATGCCCTGTTTATCTATATCTTCACCCGTGTCCTAATCTCTCTACTTTACATTTCATCTCCCCTTCTCTGTGTTTATCTCCCCTGCTCTCTCTCTCTCTCTCTCTAACCATGTGGCTTTGTGGTACTTTGCTGTCTCGCTTCTGAAAGGTCACTGGTTCGGTCCTGGCTCACGGCGATTTGTCAGGTGTAAGTAGTGTGTATATTGTTAGCCGTCCTGGCGCTTTATGACCTCTCTGTTGTGTCCTTGTAATGTGACTTGAAGGGGTTTATTAAGTGATGTGATGGGGTTTTAAAATTTGTATTATTTTTCTTTTTCTTTTTCTTCTTCACATTTTTTTCTTTCTTTCTTCTTCATTTTATTTTTCTTCTTTCTTTCTTTCTTCTTCTTCTTCTTCTTCTTCTTCTTCTTCTTCTTCTTCTTCTTCTTCTTCTTCTTCTTCTTCTTAAGCACGTTCTCCTTTTCTTTGTCTTGTTGTTGTTGTTGTTGTTGTTGTTGTTGTTGCTGCTGCTGCTTTTAATGTTCTCTTTCGTCTTTCTTTCTTTCCTTTTCTTTCATTCATTCATTCTTCCTTCCTTTCATCCTCCCCACCCTCCCCTTCCCTCCCACCACCACCACCACCACCACCACCACCACAGCTGTCTAAGTCACTCTGTGGATGGATGGTCTTAGTGGCGAATTCTCTCCCCGTCACAATACATGATGGGCGGACGGGGGCGTGTGGCGTGTGACGGGTGGATATGTGACGTTAGGCCGACTTCTGTGCCCTCGCCAAGGTCACGGAAGACGGGGAGAGGCCGAGAAGAACGCTGGTTAGGCCTATAAAGGGCATGGGGGGTGGTTATGGTGGGGAAGAATGGGGAATGAGTGGGGAGTGAGGGGGGGGAGAAGAAAACAAGGTAATAATTATGGTGTTGGTGAGAATATGAGGTCAGGGGAGTTTGGCATGAATACCTTTGTGGCCTCTCTCTCTCTCTCTCTCTCTCTCTCTCTCTCTCTCTCTCTCTCTCTCTCTCTCTCTCTCTCTCTCTCTCTCTCTCTCTCTCTCTCTCGTTTATTACCATTTTTTTCTATTAATTTTTTTCCTACCTATGTATTTTTCTTCTTATTTTCCCTTCTTTCTTTTCTTTACATGTATCTTCGTTCTTCCATGTTTTTTTTTCTTCCTCTATCTTCTTTCTTTCTTCATTTCTTTGTTAATTTATCATGTTGCTTCATGTTTTATTTTCTCGTTATTTATTTTTTTCACGTTATTCATCTCTCTCTCTCTCTCTCTCTCTCTCTCTCTCTCTCTCTCTCTCTCTCTCTCTCTCTCTCTCTCTCTCTCTCTCTCTCTCTCTCCTATTTCATAATGTTCTTACTTTTCTCCTTACTCGTCCATCTTTCAAAATTTATCCCTGTTTCATATTCATTTCCTCTTTCCGGTCTTCCTTGACTTGCATTCCAATGGTCATTCCTCCTCCTCCTCCTCCTCCTCCTCCTCCTCCTCCTCCTCCTCCTCCTCCTCCTCGACTCATTCTTGTTAATCTCCTCTTATCTGCTGTTTCATGTCTGCTGATTGAATATTTCTAATCATACACGAGTGTCTGCCGTGATGGGTGAATGGGGCGCCTCGGGAGATGATGGGAGGAGATGAGGAAGAGGAGGAGGGAGGAGGAGGAAGGAGGAGGATACCTTAGCCATTTGTTCATCTATAATCCATTATTAACACGCCAAGTCGGGGTTACTGTAGTACCTGTTTAGGCTTACCTGAGGGAGGGGCAGGTGGTGGTGGTAGTGGTGGTGGTGGGTGGAGTTGGTGGAGGTATGTGGTTTGGTACTAGTGGCCTTGTTGTTGGTTATTTAACTTCTATTTTTTTTTTTTTTTAAAGAGTCTTCGTTAATTGTGGATGGGAGGTAGGAGTAATGGCGGCTGGGAAATGATCGGGAATAGGATTAAGCGTTGAGTTATGGCGGCGCTGCGATGGGTGGGTGTGCCATAGTGCCCGTGAGGATTAAGAGAGAGCGCTACTGCTCCCTCAGAAAAAAAAAAGAAAAGATAAATGAAATGAATAGATATAAATAAATGAAAGTTACAAATGTTGAAATGTTTGTGAGGGAATGAGGAAGGAATATTGAGAGGGCTGCTTCTCTTTCAAAAATAAACAATAAATAGATAAATAAATATATACAGAAAAGAAAGAATGAAAATAAATAGGTAAATTAATAAATAAATGATATAACGGGATGAAAAAAAAAGAGATTAGATTTCTTTTGTGAAGCTGAATGAAGAATTGTAAAGGATTAGAAGAATTTGAATGATTCAGTTAAATAAGTATATGTGAAAGAAACGCGACAACAGTTTCATTGCATAGTTGAGAAAAAAATAACAGAATCTTTTCATAATGGAGTTGAAGATAAGAAAAAAGAACCAGGAAAATATGCATATACGGTTTTCTTACTGTTTAACCCCTTCAGCACCATAACGTGTTTTCATATCTATTCTGCTTACTATTTAGCGATTTCACACAGCTTCAAAAACATATGTCGGGATTGAAATACTGAAGACTCTGACCTTTCATCTGACCTCCATAGACCCCTTCTAATGTCAATAAAATCGTCTAATCGTACCTAAAACTCAAGGTAGAAATACGTCCCAGTACTGAAGGGGTTAATGGAAACAAATCATAAGATACAAGAAAGTTTTTATCACAATCCCTTCATTTTGTAGCGTGATACGGAAACACGAAAAATAATACAGCTTTGCATTGATTGACCGAACAAAAAAAAAAGAACTGGAAAAATACAAGAACCATTTCATTATTCACTCACAAAACCACACACACACACACACACACACACACACACACACACACACACACACACACACACACACACACACACACACACACACACACACACACACACCATAACCCATTCTTTACTCCCCTCATTTCTCACCCTAGCTACACATACTCCTCCTCATGTCTACTCCCTGAACCTTCTTTCCCTCACTCCCACCCACCCCAACCCACCCCAACCCACTCCCCATCTAGCCAGCCCATGTCCTCATCCTTCACGCCAGCCAGCCTTTCATACAAGCCTTCTCTTACCTATTCCGAGCACCTCCTCTGCCCCCGCATCTTTAATTAGAACACTTTGCATGGCGCCCCGCAGCAGCATCCATCATGGGGCGGAAAATGGGGAGGATGGGGAGAATGAGGGCGGTAAAGGGGAGCGAGGGTGGGCCTTGTTTATGCTAATGACAGGTGTGCAAGAGGTGAGAGAGAGAGAGAGAGAGAGAGAGAGAGAGAGAGAGAGAGAGAGAGAGAGAGAGATTAAACTGACTTCCTTAAATGTGATAGAAGAATGGGAGAGGTCATTATAGAGAGAGAGAGAGAGAGAGAGAGAGAGAGAGAGAGAGAGAGAGAGAGAGAGAGAGAAATTACCCAGCCAGTCGCTGTAATCACAGGTAAAAAGAAAGCATACATTTGAACACATTTACCTGTCACACAAAACTCATTAAGGTAAACAAGAGAGAGAGAGAGAGAGAGAGAGAGAGAGAGAGAGAGAGAGAGAGAGAGAGAGAGAGAGAGAGAGAGAGAGGGAGGAAAAAAAAATATAATGAACTTCCCTCTTCCTCCTCCTCTTTACCTATTCACCTGAACTGTACAACTCTTTAATTAGTACTTTTCTCCCTTTCTGCAGGTGAGTGTCTGCGTGTGTCACCTGAGAACTGCCGCAGGTGACAAGGTAATGGCTGTCCCTGCATTCCTGCCTCACCATCTGCCAGACGTGGGTACCTGACTTGTCCCTTGTACCCTGTCCCTTGTATGAGTGTGTTCCTGTGCTGTGAGGGACGGGAAGGGCAGGGTAAGGTTAGGTTAGGGAAGGGTGAGATAGGGAAGGTAAAGAAAGGGTGAAGGGGGTTGAAGGAATGCAGGTAAGATAAGGTTTGGTAATTTAAGAGATCCCATTGAAAAGGTGGACAGAAGAGGAGGACTGGAACTAGCGATTGAAAAGGAAAACTGTGTAGGAAAAAAAAATTATTGGTGACAGGACTGAAAGGGTTGCAAAGAGGGAAGAGATGAAGGCAGTAACGGTTGAGAAGGGGGTGAATAAGGGGAAATTTGATAAAAGGGTAGATTACGTAGGGGGGAGGTAGTGTAGAAAACTGGATAAAAAAAATAGGGGAAGAGAGAGAGAGAGAGAGAGAGAGAGAGAGAGAGAGAATAAAAGGAACAATGAAAGGAATGAATGAATTGAAAGAAAACAAGATAAAAGAAAGCTTATCAGAACCAGTAATGCGTAAAATAAAAAAAATAAAAA
>NC_059300.1:30520234-30535234 GCF_017591435.1 Portunus trituberculatus
CTTCTTCTTCTTCTTCTTCTTCTTCTTTTCCTCCTTCTCCTTCTCCTCCTCCTCCTCCTCCTCCTCCTCCTCCACAAGAATGACAATAAGACGAAGAAGGAAGAGACTCTGGCTTAATATATCAACGCCGACCAGAGAGAGAGAGAGAGAGAGAGAGAGAGAGAGAGAGAGAGAGAGAGAGGCTGATGATGTTTGCTGGGAGGTGGAAACAGGTCCTCTCCAGTGTAAGGAATTTGCTCGCTTCCTGTGGCCGAGGAGGAGGAGGAGGAGGAGGAGGAGGAGGAGGAGGAGGAGGAGGGAGGAGGAGGGAAGAGTTTAAAGAAAAATATATAAGAATGAAAAAAAAACATAACTTCTCTTGTGTCTGGGGAGAGAGAGAGAGAGAGAGAGAGAGAGAGAGAGAGAGAGAGAGAGAGAGAGCATCTTAAGCAGGTATCTTCTCTCCATCTTCTAACTTACATCACTCCTCCTCCTCCTCCTCCTCCTCCTCCTCCTCCTCCCTTCTTTTTTTTTCTTTTTTTTCTCTATCTAACCTTCCTTGATCATTCAGAGTTTCTTCTCCGTTTTCCTCATCTTTCTCTCCCTCCTTCCTTCATTATCTCTCCTTTTTTTCAATTTTATCTTCTTACTCTCTCTTGGTTTTCTTCTTACCTCTTTCTCTCATGTTTTTCTTCCTTTATTTCTTTTCTATTTTCTTTTTTCTATTAATTTTATTCTCATTTCCTAGATTATATTTTTATTTCCTTTCTTCCTTCTTTCTTTCTCTTCCTTCCTTTCTTCCTTCCTTCCTTCCTTTCTTTCTTTCTTTCTTTCTTTCTTTCTTTCTTCTTTCCTTCCTTCCTTCCTTCCTTCGTCTTTTCTCCTCTCTTCAGAAACATGTCCGAGTAACTCCTTCAATCCCTCCCTTCCTTCTCTTTCTTCCCTCCCTCCCTCCCTCCCTCCTTCTCTCCTGTCCTTCCCTCCCTTTCCTCCCTTCATCCTCCTTCTCTCCCTCCTGAGACCACTCACCTCATTGTCCAGCTGTGTGTGTGTGTGTGTGTGTGTGTGTGTGTGTGTGTGTGTGTGTGTGTGTGTGTGTGTGTGTAGAGGGTGCTTTTTTTATTTCAAGTAAGCATAAGTAATGGGTCTCTCTCTCTCTCTCTCTCTCTCTCTCTCTCTCTCTCTCTCTCTCTCTCTCTCTCTGTTATCTCGAGGATCATCTGAGGTTACGTGAGGTCAATTGGGGAGGAATTCAATACACACACACACACACACACACACACACACACACACACACACACACACACACACACACACACACACACACACACACTCTATTTTGATCTCTTCTTCACTTTCACTCACTCTCTCTTTCTCTTCTTTCACTTCCTCCAAACACACACACACACACACACACACACACACACACACACACACACACACACACACACACACACACACACACACACACAGCCGCTTGCCAGTGTTGACACGTTACATACACGGTGACAGTCAGTGTGTGTACTTAGTCCTGGAGTACACACACACACACACACACACACACACACACACACACACACACACACACACACACACACACACACACACACCTGCCTGCCCCTTGTGGGTGTGTGCGTGTGGTGTGTGTGTGTGTGTGTGTGTGTGTGTGTGTGTGTGTGTGTGTTTTGTCTTGTGTGCTCAGATGTCTACACACGACCAGGTGCACATGAACTTGACACACACACACACACACACACACACACGCGCGCGCGCGTACAAAAAACGGTCACAAGTGTTCCTAAAGACACACACACACACAGACACACAAAATATCAGTGTCTGAGCCGCTTGGTTATGCAGACAGGCACGCACGCACACACACACACACACACACACACACACACACACACACACACACACACACACACACACACACACATGAAGGAATGTTTGAATTATACTTACATGAATCGCAAAAACAGTCATGAGGGTGAAGGTGTGTACGTGTTTTACTTGCGTGTGTACGTTCTGTGGTGTTTTGAATGTACGTGAGTTTTGATTTATTTTTTTTTTCTTTTATTTTTCTCGTATGCTTTTTTTCTTTTATTTTGTTATTTCTTTTCTTTCTTTCTTTGTTTCACTATTTTTTGTCATTTTATTGTTATTTTTCATTTTTTTGTTTTTCCTTTCTCTCGTTTTCATCTATATTTTTTCTTTCTCCTTTTCTTTTATTTAATTTAACTCCTTCCTTCCTTTCTTCCTTTTATATTTTTATTTTTTGTATTTCTAATTCTTCATTCATCTTAGATTCATTAGATTTATTTTATCATCTCATACATTTAATTCCATCTATTTATACATCTACTTCTCAGTGACAACGCTGGTAACACTGTAATGGTGGTGGTGGTGGTGGTGGTGGCAGTCATGATTGTGGTGGTGGTGATGGTGATCTAAAGTTCCTCCACCGGGCAAGTCATGGTGGTGGTGATGTTATTGGTGGTGGTGGTGGTGGTGGTGGTGATATTATTGGTGGCAGTGGTGGTGGTGGTTGATTCATTCTCTCTCCACCACTACCACCATCACCACCATCACTATCATCACCACCACTCAAACATCAATTTCTTAATGGCTTAAAGTCACTCCATCTATCCCTCCATCCATCTATCCATCCCATCCTCTATCTTTCCCTCCATCCATCCATTCATCCATCTATCCCTCCATCCCTCCATCCATCTCACCCTCCATCCCTCCCTCCCTCCATCTATCCCTCCCTCCCTCCCTCCCTCCCTCCCTCCCTCCATCCATCCATCCATCCATCCATTTATTTTTACACCACGTCATCCACTATTTTTCTTCCCATCATAACTTTTTTTTTCTCCTTTTTTTACGTCGTCACTTTTTTCCTCAGCATGTTTTGGCAAGTGACTTGTGCTCGCATATCTTTGTGACTCTCTCTCTCTCTCTCTCTCTCTCTCTCTCTCTCTCTCTCTCTCTCTCTCTCTCTCTCTCTCTCTCTCTCTCTCTCTCTCTCTCTCTCTCTCTCTCTCTCTGATGCTATAAACAGGCAATTTGTTGTCTAGTAAATTAGAATAAACGTCATTAGATATTATAATTAAAAACATTAACTTACTCATCTCCTCCTCCTCCTCCTCCTCCTCCTCCTCCTCCTCCTCCTCCTCCTCGTCGTATCTCATCTCTCTTGTATTTCTTCTCTTCTCTCTCTTCATAACCAGTTTCTCTTTTATTCCTACTGTCTCCTTTTTTTTCATCTTCATTTTTTTGTAGTCCTCATTTTCTTTTCTTTTTTTTCTCCTCTTCCCTTTCGGCATAGTCGTAGGCATATCTCTTTCCTCCTCCTTCTTCTTCTCCTCCTCCTCCTTCACGATTCAAGAGACCGGTTGATGGGGAGGAGCCTTCGCCTTCACTATCTCACGTCTCTTCGATAGGGCAGTTCGTCACACTTAGTAGCTCAGCTGTTGTTTGTTCTTCGTTTGCGTTCCTTTGAGTATCCTTTCCTTTATGTAGTACCAAGCTTCTCTTCTCCCTCTGCGATACTTTTCAAACTCGCTTCCTCTATCTTCATCTGTGTTTCCTTGTGTTCGCTTTCCTTTATCTCCCCAATTCTACTCTTCACCCCAATCAGTACATTTAAACTCCTCTTTCTCCCTCCCCACACCCTTCCCCCACATACTCTCTTCTACCCTCTCCCCCCCCTCCCTACTCGTTTTAACTCTTACATTATATATATATTTTTTTGTTCTTTTAAATGTTGGTGTGTACTCTTTCACTCACTCACTCACTCACTCACTCACTCACTCACTTATTCACTCTCTCTGTCACTCATTCCGCTTAGTCTCTTCAAGAAATAACTCATCTCTATTAGGAATTCTAGTCTAATCATTCACTATCTCATCCAATTAACTTACTCATGCGTACTTTCCTGAAGACTTATCTCTGTCAATTAGTCGCATCCTCTCACTTACTCACTCACTCACTCACTCACTCACTCACTCACTCACCCACTCCTTTTTTACTCCTCATATATTACTCACTCACTCACTCTCTCACTCACTCACTCACTCACTCACTCACCAACTCGTCTATTTTACTCCTCTCTGTATATTACACTCACTCACTTACCCACTCACTCACCCACTCACTCACTCACCCACTCTTCTTTTTAACTCCGCACCATATATTACAGTAATCCTTTCACCCACTCTACTAACTCACCACACTCACCCATTCACTTTTACTCGTCCACTCACACACTCTTCCTTTCTCTCTCTCTCTCTCTCTCTCTCTCTCTCTCTCTCTCTCTCTCTCTCTCTCTCTCTCTCTCTCTCTCTCTCTCTCTCTCTCTCTCTCTCTCCACACTACATATTACAGTCACCTTCTTACTCACTCTAACTCACAATACACTCACACATTCACTCACCGAGCCAACTCAATTTCTCAAGTATTTCCTTTTTTTTTTTTTCCCCTTCAGTTACCGTATGTATTTTTGTTACTCTATTTCCTACAACCATTTTTTTCCCTTTGGCATTTTGTAGTTTCCCTTTTTGTTTGACGGGTTTTTTTTTTTTTTCTATATATATAGCTTTTTTTTTTTTTTATTTGTGCGTATCAGTTTCACTCAATTAACTTAACTCATCCCACACAGCACACTTCCCTTACTTAAATCATCTTAACCCCTTCAGTACCATGACGCATCTATATATACATTCTGCTTACAATATATTTGTCGGCCTTACACAGCTTCACAAACTTAATATCGGGTTTAAAATAGCGAAGACTCTGACCCACTAATCCTCTGCCCTCCATAGACCCTTCCTTAATGTAAATAAAACCGTCTAATCGCGCCCCAAAAAACTCGTGATAAAAATTGCGTTCCAGTACTGAAGGGGTTAACTCACCTCAGCTCACCTCCATTACTCGCGCGTCTAATCACCGTTTTCTCTATTCGCCACGGTGAGGGACGACGTGAATTAAGCGCTCGTTGACTCAGCCCAGTTAGGGAGGCTGGGCGGTTGGGTAGAGGGGGCTAGGGCAAGGGTGAGGGAGAGTATGAGGCTCAAATAGGAAGGCGCGTAGAGTAGTGAGGGCAAAAGGGGGGGGGGAAGGCAGGCTTACTGTATAGGCACGCCACGTCATGCTCCTCTTCGTATTTAAGCCCGTTTAGTATAATTTATGCCCCCGCCGTGAGCCTCCGACACGTGCGGGGGTAGGGGAAAGGGTGGGGGGTGACTGGGGGGTAGAGGTCTTGTAGCTGAGGGGGATGAGGCCACGTGCTTTTGTTTTTGTTTACATTTTTTGATCAGCTGATTGAGGGGAAGGAGGAGCAGCTGTTGTTGTTGTTGTTGTTGTTGTTGTTGTTGTTGGTGGTGGTGGTGGTGGTGGTGGTGGGTGTGGGTGTGGGTGTGAGTAGTGGTGTTTTTTCTATACTCTCTCTCTCTCTCTCTCTCTCTCTCTCTCTCTCTCTCTCTCTCTCTCTCTCTCTCTCTCTCTCTCTCTCTCTCTCTCTCTCTCTCTCTCTCTCAATTCCTCGTCTTTCCTCTTATCTTTATAAAGTCGTAAAATATACCTAGAGAGAGAGAGAGAGAGAGAGAGTGTGTGTGTGTGTGTGTGTGTGTGTGTGTGTGTGTGTGTGTGTGTGTGTGTGTGTGTTCGTGCGAATTCCTCTTCCCATTCACTTATAAGGGACAGAGGAGGCGTGGGGACGGATGTAAGGGGCTTTCTCATGCTCTCTCTCTCTCTCTCTCTCTCTCTCTCTCTCTCTCTCTCTCTCTCTTTCATCCACCCATCGAGATTTCTTTTATTTTTCATTAATCACATCTTTACATTCTCTCTCTCTCTCTCTCTCTCTCTCTCTCTCTCTCTCTCTCTCTCTCTCTCTCTCTCTCTCTCTCTCTCTCGTATTGGTCAAGGCTTCCTCTTATCTCTCGGCTCATTGGTGGACGCATTCCTTCATCTCATTTCTCATTGGCTGAAGTAGTTCGTAGCACCTCCAAGCCCTTTGCTGATTGGCTGGATGCTTGCCTTATCTCTGCTCCTATTAGCCACCATGTTCCCTATCTCCTTCTTAATTAGCTCGCGTCCCTCGCCCTATCTTCTCTCCCCATTGGTCACTGGCGCCCTCCTTTCTTCTCCCTGATTGGTTAAGTTACGGTGTTTACTGCCTGGCTATTGGCGCGGCGCGTGGTGATGTCATGGCTAAGTGCTGTTTTGATTGGGTGGGTTTCGGTGTGTGTTGTGTGAGAGAGGGTGAGGAGAAAGAGGGTAAGGTGTGTGTGTGTGTGTGTGTGTGTGTGTGTGTGTGTGGGTGGGTGGGTGGGTGGATGTGTTTGTATGTATGATGTGCTTGTGTTTGTCTGCGTGTTGTTTGTGAGAGAGAGAGAGAGAGAGAGAGAGAGAGAGAGAGAGAGAGAGAGAGAGAGAGAGAGAGAGAGAGAGAGAATTACAGTGGTGATGTAACTAGGTGATGAGATCGTAGGAAGAAGGAATAGGAGGAGGAGGAGGAGGAGGAGGAAGCAATGACATGCAGGAAGAAATGAGGAGGAGGAGGAGGCGGCAGAGGAGGAGGACGACGACGGCATACTCTGCAGCTGTCCTCCCTCCTCTCCCTCTCTCCCTCCCTCCTTCCTTCCATCCTTATCTCCTCTTTAACTATCTTCCATCACTTGCCTCACCTGTTTTCTCTCCTTCATTTCTCATTTCCTTTTTCCTTGTTTTCTTTTCTATGTTCCTTTTTTATTCCTTTTTATTTTTTTTTTCGTTTGTTTAATTACTGATATGTCTCTTCATTTCACGGTACGCTAACTTTATTCACTAGTGTAACAAGGAACTATTTTATTATTATTATTATTATTATTATTATTATTGTTGTTGTTGTAAGATTTTTTTTGTTCTTTTCTTCATTTTTGGCATGTTTGTTTAATATTTTCTCTTCTTAATTAATATTTGTCTTATGTGTTTTTTTTTTTTCCTCTCTCCTTTTATCTTGTGTTATTCTATTGCATATATCCAACTTTTCCTCTAATTTCATATTTTTCTTCATATTTACGGTTTTTATTTATATATATATATTTTTTTTTTCTTTATTTCCTTTCATATCAGTCACGTTACTGTTCCTCTTCTCCTCTTCTCCTCTTCTCCTTTCAAATATTCGTGTTTTTGCGATGTATTTCCGTTTCTTGTTTTCTCTTTTTTTTTTTTCTTCCCTTCTGCACACCTGAAAGATTCCCTCCCAACACCTGCCTGACGGAGAGCTGCAGGTGGGGGGAAATTAGTTAAGGCAGGTATGTCTTCCGGGAGAGAAGGAGAGGGGGAGAAGGAAGTAGGGAATGAGGGAGGGAAGAAACGGTAATAAATGTGAGAAAGGGATAAAGTGAAGGAAGGAAGATGGAGGAAAGGAGGGAAGGACGTTGAGATGAGAAAAGGAAAGGAGGAAAAAGGATAAAAGAATGAAGGAGAGAGGAAAGCTAGGAAGGAAGGAAAAAGATATAACACGTATGGGAGAAACTTAGAAGATAAAGAAAGGAAGCAAGGAAGAGAGAGAGAGAGAGAGAGAAGGGAAGAACGTTGAAATTAGAAAAGGAAAGAAAAAAAGTAGAGAATGAAGGAGGGAAGGAAAGATAACAAACGAGAGAAACTTATAAGATGAAGGAAGGAAGGAAAGGAAAGAAGGGATGTTGAGACGAGAAAGGAAGGAAAGGAAGGAGAAATCTTAAGGAAGAAGAATAAATGAGAGAGAAAATGAAGAAATAACAAAAAGAAACAAGTGAGGAAATGTAGAAAGGAAGAAAGCAAAGTTGAAATTATGCAAGAGAAAAATTTGAAGGAAAGAAAGAAATGAAAAAAAAGGAAGAGTAAGAATATAAAGATAAAGGAAGGGGAAAAGTAAGAAATAGAAGGAAGGGAGAGATAGATAGATAGATAAATAAATGTTTGAATAAAAAATAATAAACGAAAACATAAGAAAAGAAAATAGGAAAGAAAAATTAATGTAAAGATAAAAAATTAAGTAAAAATAGATAATTAGATAAAAAAAAGGAAGTGGGAAAAGAAAAGAATAGAAGGAAAGGAGAGAAGGATAGATAGATGCGAAATTAAGAGAATAAACCCCAAAAAGTACAAGAAAGGAGAATAGGAAAAGAAAAGAAAATAGAGATAAAAATAATAATAAGATGATGTAAATGAAGGGAGAAGAAAGGAAGAAAAGAAGGAAAAAAGAGGAACAGGATAAAAAAAAAGGGGAAAAAAAGAAAGCAAAAAAAGGAGAACGAATCTGTAAATGAAGTAAGGCGGAAAAAAAAGTGAAGTGGAAAAAAAAGGGAAAGAAGAAATAAGACAAAAAAATGGATGGAAGGAAAGTGAAAATGATAGGTTTGAGAGAAGGAGAGAAGGAAGAAAGGATGATAAGGAAGAGAGAGAGAAGGAAAGAAGGAAAGGAGTACTGATGTGTGTGTGTGTGTGTGTGTGTGTGTGTGTGTGTGTGTGTGTGTGTGTGTGTGAAGGAAAGGTAGGAGAAAAAAAAAGGTAGTGAGACAAAGGGACAGGTGTGTGGAGAGGTGGAGGGAAGATGGCCAGGTGAGAGGCGCATCCACCTCTCCTCCTCCTCCTCCTCCTCCTCCTCTTCCTCCTCCACATACCTGAATCTACCTGCGAGGAAACTGTGTCACCTGTAATTAGTTCCCCTCGTTACCCTTATGCCCTCTCTCTCTCTCTCTCTCTCTCTCTCTCTCTCTCTCTCTCTCTCTCTCTCTCTCTCTCTCTCTCTCTCTCTCTCTCTCTCTCTCTCTCTCTCTCGAAGATGAACATACGTCTGTTCTTCATATGCAGTATCTTATCTGTCATTCCTCCTCCTCCTCCTCCTCCTCCTCCTCCTCCTCCTGCTCTTCCTTGCCCTCCCATCGCGCTATCCCGGCACCTTTATCACAATTACCTCTTCTCTCCCTCCTCTCCCTTCCTCCTCTCCCAGCGTCTGCCATCTGACGCCATTCCTCTCCCTTCACCTTTCCTTCATCATCCATTCCTTCTTACTCCCTCTCCCTCCCATCCCTTCCTCCCCTCTCTCTCTCTCTCTCTCTCTCTCTCTCTCTCTCTCTCTCTCTCTCTCTCTCTCTCTCTCTCTCTCTCTCTCTCTCTCTCTCTCTCTCTCTCTCTCTCTCTCTCTTCAGTATCCTGTCTTATCTAAAGTTTTGAAATTCTTGTTTTTCTTTTGCTGGTTCTTGTTTTGTTTTCTTCCTTCTCTTTCTTCATGTGTTTCGAAATGTACGAGAGAGAGAGAGAGAGAGAGAGAGAGAGAGAGAGAGAGAGAGAGAGAGAGAGAGAGAGAGAGAGAGATGGAGAGAGAGAGAGAGAGAGAGAGATGAGAGAGAGAGAGAGAGAGAGAGAGAGAGAGAGAGAGAGAGAGAGAGAGAGAGAGAGAGAGAGAGAGAGAAAGGTATTAATTCATGAATATTAACGAAAGCAATTTTCATTTTTAACGAGTTTCTTTTATCTCGTTCTTGTTTTCCTCCCTTTAACTCTGTGTGAGGTCTCCTCCTCCTCCTCCTCCTCCTCCTCCTCCTCCTCCTCCTCCTCCTCCTCCTCCTCCTCCTCCTCCTCCTCCTTTTCTTCCTTATCGGCACTCGTGGTTCTCTTATATGCTTCGGAAGGAGGAGAAAAATGAGGAAGAGGAGAAGAAAGAGGAGGAGGAGGAGGAGGACGATGACGACGACGAGAAAAGATGTATTAGTTGAGAAATAAAAAAAGTAAAAAAAATAATAGACACCTAAAAAAGGAGGAGGAAGAAGAAGAAGAAGAAGAAGAAGAAGAAGAAGAAAAAGACATCTATTAACACCCACCTACCCACACACACACACACACACACACACACACACACACACACACACACACACACACACACACACACACACACACACACACACACACACACACACACACACACACACATGTTAAAGAGGACGGAAGGAAGGACGCAAAGGAATGAAGATTTGAGGAGGAGGAGGAGGAGGAGGAGGAGGAGGAGGAGGAGGAGAAAGTCGGAGAAGAGAAGCAGCTGAGAAGAAGTAAGAGGAGGAGGAGGAGGAGGAAGAGGTCGGAGAAGAGAAGCAGCTGAAGAGGAGGAGGCGGAGGTGGTGGTGGTGGTGGTGAAGTGTCGCATGATAAACCACTTGAATTACCTGCCTGATGTGGATGCTGAGGAGGCCATCACCTGTCCTTCCACCTGGCGAGAGAGAGAGAGAGAGAGAGAGAGAGAGAGAGAGAGAGAGATTAATTTTCTTCCTTGTTTTATTTAGTCAGTCAGTCACTCATTCATTCATTCATTCATTCATTCATTCATTCATTCATTCATTCTGTCAGTCACCCACTTATCTTCTGACTGACTGACTGACTGACTGACAAAAAACAAGTATACTAAACCAACTTGTATACCTAAAATAAAACAACCATCGTACTTACTTACTTACCTACCTACTTATCATCCATCCTCCTGCCTTACTATTTCAACTGGCAATCCAACAGGCTAACTGACTCACTCACCAACCACTAACGAACCACCAAACAAAACAAACAGACTCCCAAACAGACTTGAACCTCCATCCATACTTAACATACCTACAAGCTAACTGACTTCCCTTCATTTCCCTGCCTAACTGACTTAACTGACGGCCTGACCTTCTGCCTGTCTGACGGAGTGACTGACGTAGTAACCAGGCCGCCCCAGACTCCTTGACTCAGCTGCCGCCGCGCATGACTCACCGCTGATCCTTCTTCCTGATGACTGACTGACATGCTGACTTACGGAGGCCACGAAAATGAGAGAAAAAAATAAAGAAAAATGTTATAAACGAGAAAAAAAGCAAAGAGATTGGAAAATTTATGTGAGTTTTGCATAAATTAGAGGAAGAATGAAGAGACGATGATTAGAAGAGTAATAGGAAGAGAAAATAAGAAGAAAATTACCTGAAAACGATGAGGAAAGCATAGAGGAGAGAAAACAGAAGTGATGTTTTTGGTGTTAAGATGAGAAGGAAGAAGGACAAGGAAATGCTAGTTAGAAGAGAAGGAGGAAGGAAAATAAAGGAAAACGCCATGAGGAAAAATGGATCAATGTTGTTTTTGGCATAAGGAGGAGGAGGAGGAGGAGGAGGAGGAGGAAAGGGAAGGAGAATGAGAGGATGGAAATGAGAGAAGTAGAATAAAGGATAAGTAGGAAGAGAGAAGGAAGAGGAACGTAACGGGAAAGGCAAATAAGTAAAGAAAGAAGGTGAATGGAAGGAAAACGAAAAGAAAAAAAATATATATAATGAAAGAATAAAAGGATACGAAAATGTCCTTGATTTTTTACTCATTATTATTTTTTTTTGTTACTTTGCTTGTTTGTGTATCTCTCTCTCTCTCTCTCTCTCTCTCTCTCTCTCTCTCTCTCTCTCTCTCTCTCTCTCTCTCTCTCTCTCTCTCTCTCTCTCTTGTCCTCATAAAACGCCTTAGCTCTTTGTTTCCCCCATTAAAGCCGGAATGTCTTGCCAAAATCACGTACATTTGATTTTTACCTGTTTATTCCAGTGTCTTAAAACCGCACACATTTTTCTTATTTGTGCTGTTAACTAGAAAAGAACTAAAATAAATGGGAATATACATATAGTCAATTTCACCCTTAAAAAGTCAAATTCCTTAGCAAAAAACACGTGCAGTTTCACATTCTAATCGTACGTCCCTCCCCAGTGCCTTCCTTCAACTCGAGATCACCCACGTAACTTTTATGCTCTGCTCTTCTGACCTCATAAAAAAAGCTCCTGGACTCTCTATTTACCTCTTTAAACCCTGGATTCTTCACCAAAGCGAGATCCTTCTTTTAACACACCTGAGGCTCACAAAGGCACACAGTATAACCTAAAACCACCGAAGTGCTTTATAGATCTGCCCTGTTGACCTCACAAAGAAGAAAAAACAAGCGCTGTCTTTCTATTTCCCACTGTAAAGGTAGAATTTCTGGCTACAACACCTTACATTTTGACGTATTTCGCACCGTCGCTTACCGAAAAAAGGCTCACAGGTTTGTTTTTCGGCCTCGAGGCGTGTTATCGGTTCACAGACGAGCGAGTGGATGTGGAAACTGTGTCATTGACGACCTTTTGTTTGCCCATTGTTTGGTGTGAGTGTTGCCAGCAGGAGGAGGAGGTGGTGGTGGTGGTGGTGGTGGTGGTGGTGGTTGTTGCGGAGACAGAAGAGAAAGAGGAGGAGACTTCTGGTGTGGTAAAGACAGTGAAAGAGGAGGAGAGGAGGAAAAGGTGAGGTTGTATTGGAGATAGGTGAAAAGGAGATGGAAGAGATAGAGCTTGTGGAGGAAAATGAGGAAGGGGAGGAGGAGGAGGGGGAAAAGGAGACAATTTGTAGAGGAAAATGAGGAGGAGGAGGAGGAAAATGAGTTTGTAGAGAAAAATGAGAAGGAAAATGAGACAGTTTGTAGAAGGAAATGAGGAGGAGTAAAAGTAGACGGTGCAGTGATAGGGTTTGTAGAGGAAAAAAGAAGAGGACGAGGAAAATGAGACAGTTCGTAGAGGAAAATGAGGAGGAGGAGGAGGAGGAAATGGAGGCAGTTTTTATAGAGGTGAAGAAGAAAGAGAAGGAGGCAATTTATAGAGGAAAAAGAAATGGAAGAGGAAGAAGAGGAGACAGTTTGCAGTGGAGATCGAGGACGTAGAGGAAGAGAACAGTGTGAAGGAGATAGGAAAGAGGATAGAAGGAGTAGAAGGAAGGGACAGAGGGTGGAGACTTAATGAAAAAAAAAGTATGGAATTCATAATAGAAAAGGGAGAAGAGGAATAAGAGAGAAAACAGAAGGAAATAAAGTTTGTAATGTAGAGAGAGGAAGGAAAGGAAGATGATGAAGAAGACAAAAGATGGGGAAAGGATGGAAACTGAAGGAATAGGAGGAGAAGGAAGAGGAAGAAGAAGAGATGAAGCAGGAGGAGGAAGAGGAAGAAGAAGAGAATATATTTAACACCCCTATGAAGAACTAAGAGAAATGTAAGCAAAAAGGAAGAGAAAAAAAGATAAATACGAAAGGAAATAACACAAAGGAAGAAAAATAAAACAAAATAACAAAAGAATAACTAATAGAACACACAGGAAGATATAATAAAAAAGAAGGAGGAACAAAAAGAAGAGGAGGGAGGAAGAGGAAGAGAAGAAGCAGGTGGTGGAAGAAGGAGAAGAAGGAGTAGGAAGAGAACAAGGAAGAAGAAGAAGAAGGAGGAGGAGTAGTTTTGGATTACCTGTTTAAATCAACCTCTTTCTTATCACCTTGAGAGAGAGAGAGAGAGAGAGAGAGAGAGAGAGAGAGAGAGAGAGAGAGAGAGAGCCACGCCTCCTCCCATATTTGCCACAGTAAGTTGTATTAATATTTCTCTCCTCGCAACATTCTCTGCACATCCTTGTTGGCTCATTCACAACCAGAGAGAGAGAGAGAGAGAGAGAGAGAGAGAGAGAGAGAGAGAGAGAGAGAGAGAGAGACGTACAGGAATCCGATAACATGTTTTCCTAATACTTTCTCTTCTTTTCTTTCTTTCTTTCTTTTATTTGATCGACAGTTTGTTTTGCTTTATGAGGAGGAGGAGGAGGAGAAGAAGAAGAAGAAGAAGAAGAAGAAGAAGAATAGAAAGAGGATGGAGGAAGAAGAAGATGATGTATAGGAAAGGAAAGGTAGAAGTAGGAGAAGAGAAGGAAAGAAAATAGATGAGAAAGAAAGAGAAGAAAAAGGAAGAAAAAAAGATAGAGAAAGGAAATTTTTAAAGAGGATAATTAATGAAGGAATAAGGGAAGGAAAAAGAGGAAGAGGAGAGAATTGAGTGTGTTAATGGAAAGAAAAAGAAGAAATGTGCAAGAATAATAAGCATGGGAGGAGGAGGAGGAGGATTGCAGTGGATGGAGAAGGTGGAGAAAAGGAGGGATATTTGCTCCTCCTCCTCCTCCTCCTCCTCCTCCTCCTCCTCCTCCTCCTCCTCCTCCTCTTTTCCACGAGTCCCTTTTAAGAGAACAAAAGAAATTCCTCCAAAGTTTTTATTTTCTCCTTTCTTTCCAATCATTAGTATTGGGTGCATTATGATTAGTAGTAGTATTTGATCTCTCTCTCTCTCTCTCTCTCTCTCTCTCTCTCTCTCTCTCTCTCTCTCTCTCTCTCTCTCTCTCTCTCTCTCTCTCTCTCTCTCTCTCTCTCTCGTAATTTGTATTTGCGAAGGCAAGTCGAGATCGGCGACCCGCATTCCTCTCTCTCTCTCTCTCTCTCTCTCTCTCTCTCTCTCTCTCTCTCTCTCTCTCTCTCTCAGCTTGGCCTGTGTTTATATACTGAACACGCGAACTGAAGGTGTGTGTGGGTGGAGGTGGTGGTGGTGGTGTTGGTGGTGATGGTGGTGGTGGTGGTGGAGGAGGAGGTGGTGGTGTAGGAGGAGGAGGTGGTGGAGGAGGAGGTGGTGTGTGGGTGGTGGTTTGTGTATGTGTGTGTGTATGTGTGCCTCAGGGCCGCTTGCTGGCACCTCACTTCTCCTCCTCCTCCTCCTCCTCCTCCTCCTCCTCGTCCACTGACTTCCACCCACTTCTCCTCCGATCTTCCACCAGCAGATGGAGTCGTGTGGCGTGGGATCTGGTCACTGTGGGGGTGTTGTGGTGAATGTGGTGGTGGTGGTGGAAGAGATTGTGGTTTTAGGGGTAGTGGAGAGAGAGAGAGAGAGAGAGAGAGAGAGAGAGAGAGAGAGAGAGAGAGAGAATTTAGTTACTTCCCTTTAACTCCCTCTCTTTACACTACTTGTCAGCCAGTCAGAGAGAGAGAGAGACAGACAGACAAACAGACAGACAGACAGACAGAACGAAGAAGAAAACTAACATTATTATCATTCGTGAGTTATATTCAGTAATGACACCAGGGGATTATTTGCCTAGTAAGCAGAGAGAGAGAGAGAGAGAGTGCGTGCGTGCGGGCGAGAGGGTGGCAACAGCAAGGCCTCCTCTGCCAGC
>NC_059300.1:30542734-30545234 GCF_017591435.1 Portunus trituberculatus
TTGATGAATGACTGACCGACTTAATGAGTGAATGAAGGATAAAAAGAGTGACTGTTACGAATGAATGAATGAATGAATAAGCTGAAGATAAGCTGCATTATTTAAATCCTAACAAAATATTCGGTAAGATCCAAAATGAAAATAGAAAACAATAATAAAAAACATGTACTATCATCATTATCATTACCATTATCACTATCATTGTTATTGTGGCTTCAGATATGTCCTTCTTAACCCCTTCAGTACTGGGACACATTTTTTTCCTTGAGATTTGTGTACTTTACTGACGTCAGGAAGGGTTTATAGAGGTCAGAAGATTAATTGCCAGAGTTTTCACTATCTTAATCCTTACATGTGTTTCTGAAGCTGTATAAAGTCACCAATTAGTAAGCAGAGTGAATATGAAAACGCGTCACGATACTGAAAGGGTTAAGTAGAATGTTGTTATGTCCTGGCCTGTCCTATTGCTGTGTTTCCCGCTGTTTTGCTGTGTTAGGTTGGCCTGCTGCTCTTCCCTGCTGTCTGCCATGCCTCTAGTGCCGCTGTGTGTGCTGTGCTGTTGTGGTTTGTGGTGCTGGGTTGTGACAGCTTGTTTTGGTGTGCTGTTTGTTTGTATTGTGGTGTTTGTGCCCGTCTCTCTCTCTCTCTCTCTCTCTCTCTCTCTCTCTCTCTCTCTCTCTCTCTCTCTCTCTCTCTCTCTCTCCGCGGTGACGTAATGGCCCTGTCCGTCAGTGTTATGGTGTGGCGCCTGCAGATGGCGTCACTTACTGCCTGGCCTGCCTCACTCATGCTATCCCTCCCCTCCCTTTCTTCCCGTCCTCCATTCCTCTCATTCCTCCTCTTTCTCATTTTATTCTCATTTCTTATTACTGTTTGTTTTGTTCTATCATATCATTAGTTTGTCCTCTTCTTCATCTCCTTGTTCGTCAGTGGTCATCATTTCCGTGGTGTAGTTGTGGTCCTCTTCGTCCTCGTCATCATTGGGTCAGCTTTGTTTGGTAATGGGAAGCAAAATTGATCCTCTTTCGGCGTTTTGCGTTTGATGGTGTAAGAGAGGGAGGGTGAGGAGGTGGGAGTATGGGTGGGGGGAGGAGGAGGAGGAGGAGAGGGTTGGGAGCGGTGGGAGGAAGAGGAGCTGAGGGTGGTAATGTTGGTGGTGGTGTCGGTGGTGCTTCCTCCTCCTCCTCCTCCTCCTCCTCCTCTCGGTATATCTCGTCCTTGTCCTTTCATTTTACTTGTGCTTTTCCTCCTCCTCCTCCTCCTCTTCTTCTTTTTCTTCCTCCCTCCTCCTTTCCCTTTCTTCAGTGTACCCTGTATATTCTTAATCTGATTTCTCTCTCTGTCTCAACCTCCATCACTATTACTCCTCCCTTTCCCTCCCATACGTACTGTACCCTGGGTGTGCCCTTTTTCTCTCCTTCCTCCGCCTTCTCCCATCCTCTTTTCTCCTTACCCACAGCATACCCATACCCATTCCTCCTCCTCCTCCTCCAGCTGAGTGGTGTGTTATTATGGTTGAAATAACTCGGTCCGTCGGGACAAGAAGTAAAGATACATGCGCGGGCCTTATGAAAAACTTGGCGTCTCCAGTCTATGGCAAGGCTTGAAGAGAAGTGTCTGTCGTATTTTTGCGAAGAGGAGGAGGACGACGAGGACGAGGACCAGAAGGAGGGAGGAGGAGGAGGATACAGGCCAGATGATTATGTTTACTAGCTTATTTGTTGGTTTATTTTGTTTGCATGCTTGCTTTTTCTTGCTTGCTTGGTGCTGCTGTCAATGCGGTACGATATGTTTTCCCAGACTCAGACCGCGCCGGGCAGGGTATGCATAATGGAGTATCTTTGTCTTTATCCACTATTATTGCGCTTTTCAGACAGGATTGATGTGTTTATTGCATTATTTGAGTATAGTTTTTATTTCCTGAGACTGTGAAGGGATAACAAAGATGTGCAGCGAACTGATTAATAGTGTATGTGCTAATCTGTTGTTGTACTCTTCTCAGATAGGTTTGGCATATTTTACATTATTTTCGTGTTTTGTTCTCTAAGGCGTGAAGAAATAATCGAAAAAGACGGTAAACTGAGCGAGAGGAGCGGCGAAATAAATCCAATATCTTTGTATCAATCTTAAGTACCTTTTCAATCAAATAACCATCTTTATATCGATTTCCGTCTATATTACTTTTCTAGAACGTGAAGGGATAGGAGATGGGCCGTGAACTGTGGGAGAGGAGCGGCGAAATTAATTATCCGCGCTTTTACCAAGATAAATAAGAGCGAGGCGGCTTATCTGCGCATTAATCACTTCATTTATTTGTGGTGCGATAGCGGCGCGCGGGTTTCTGCAGGGGGAGACCTCAGGGTAACACAATATGCCCCGCGTTTATTTAAATACACCGAATATGGAAGACAACCCGGACGCCCCGTAATATATAAACTTATCGAGGTCTATCCAATCCATAATCACGCACTAGAAACACTTGAAGGGAGGCGGAACTTAA
>NC_059300.1:30550234-30552734 GCF_017591435.1 Portunus trituberculatus
AGAGAGAGAGAGAGAGAGAGAGAGAGTTAGTGAGGGAGGGAGAGAAAAGTAGTGATTTGAGATAAGGGAGAGAAGGAGGGAATAGAGTCCTTTCAGAATTGGAGAAGTGAGGGAAGAATAATGATCTGAGAGAGAGAGAGAGAGAGAGAGAGAGAGAGAGAGAGAGAGAGAGAGAGAGGTCAAGTTGGTGCTACAAGAAAGACCCTTTTTACCTTAAACAAGGAAAGGAGGAGGAGGAGGAGGAGGAGGAGGAGGAGGAGGAGGAGGAAAGGAATTGAAGAAGAAGAAGAAGAGTACACTTAAGAGGAGGAATAGAAGTGAAATAATTAAAGAACAAAAGAAAATGAGTAACAGTAAAGTAGTAAATGAGAGAGAGAGAGAGAGAGAGAGAGAGAGAGAGAGAGAGTTTGATATTAGGACATCAAGGGCATGTATAGATCAACAGTCAGGCCTCCTCCTCCTCCTCCTCCTCCTCCTCCTCCTCCTCCTCCTCCTCCTCCTCCTCCTCCTCCTCCTCCTCCTTTTTTTCCCCACTTTCTATTGTTTTAGTTTATTTCATTTTCTTTTCTTTCTTGTTACTTTTGTCTTTCTTCTCAATATTTATTAGTCGCTTTTTTTCCTCTCATGTGTTCAACGTTGACAGGAAATTGTGAAATTGCTCTCTGCTCTCTCTCTCTCTCTCTCTCTCTCTCTCTCTCTCTCTCTCTCTCTCTCTCTCTCTCTCTCTCTCTCTCTCTCTCTCTCTCTCTCTCTCTCTCTCTCTTCCTTTATATCACGTACACTGTGTGTGTGTGTGTGTGTGTGTGTGTGTGTGTGTGTGTGTGTGTGTGTGTGTGTGTGTGTGTGTATGTGTGTGTGTGTGTGTGTGTGTGTGTGTGTTGCAATTTGCTTACCTATTTAATATGTGTTTGTTTGTCTGCCTACCTTACATAACTGGGATAATGAGAGAGAGAGAGAGAGAGAGAGAGAGAGAGAGAGAGAGAGAGATTCCCTCCCTTCACTGGCCTCTTTGCACTACCTCCCGCTCTTTCTCTCCCTCCCTCCCTTGCTTCCTCCCTCCCTTCCTCCCATCCCTCCCTGTGTCACCTTCTCTCCCTCCTCCCTGTTCAGGAAATTCCAGCGTCCAGGAGAGAGAGAGAGAGAGAGAGAGAGAGAGAGAGAGAGAGAGAGAGAGAGAGAGAGAGGAGGGGAATTATGAAAGGGCATACTTGATGTCCGATTCAGAGAGAGAGAGAGAGAGAGAGAGAGAGAGAGAGAGAGAGAGAGAGGAAAGAAAAGGACGAAGAGAAGAAAAATAAGAAAAATGAAAGGATAACACCATCAATAATAATAATAATAATAATAATAATAATAATAATAATAATGATAACAATAACAACAACAACAACAACAACAACAACAAAAGCATCAGACAGGAAACTTCATGGCACAATTACTATTATTTCTGGTGACAGGTGTTGAAATGAGGCAGTGTGTGTGTGTGTGTGTGTGTGTGTGTGTGTGTGTGTGTGTGTGTTCCTTATCGGGAATACGCGGCCCTTTAAACCCTGTGACACCTGCCCTTCCCCACACCTGCCTTCTGGGGGAGGGGGAAGGAGGGAGAGGGGGGAAGAGGGGAGTGAGGGGAGGAAGGAGATATGGAAGGATGGGAAGGAGAGGGGAGGGGAAGCGGGGAAGAAAGGAAACGAGGGAGGGATGGAGAGGTTATCTCATACACGCAGAGAGAGAGAGAGAGAGAGAGAGAGAGAGAGAGAGAGTGTGAGTCGCCATCTGCTCCGCTTTGTTACTTTGTTACCGTATTACCGAAATAAATATATTTAACAAATTAGACTCTCTCTCTCTCTCTCTCTCTCTCTCTCTCTCTCTCTCTCTCTCTCTCTCTACTCCTCCCCCCGTTAGCAGATTGCAAGCCCGTAGTTAATGGCTTCGTTACGGGTAGTTAGGAGGGTAAGATGAGTCTCTCTCTCTCTCTCTCTCTCTCTCTCTCTCTCTCTCTCTCTCTCTCTCTCTCTCTCTCTCTCTCTCTCTCTCTCTCTCTCTCTCCTAACTTCCTTTCCGATACTCTCTCTCTCTCTCTCTCTCTCTCTCTCTCTCTCTCTCTCTCTCTCTCTCTCTCTCTCTCTCTCTCTCTCTCTCTCTCTCTCTCTCTCTCGTGCAAACACATTGTAAAACAGAAAAACTTACACAAAGAAATTACCATTATAATACACACACACACACACACACACACACACACACACACACACACACACACACACACACACACACACACACACACACACACAGGTAATCCTTTCCGTTTCATCTGACCTGCAGTAGTAGTAGTAGTAGTAGTAGTAGTAGTAGTAGTAGAGTTAATAATATTTTAACTTTATTTTAGTAGAATTGTTTACTTAATTTTTTGTTTTAACTGATTTTCTTACATTTCTTTTCTTTTTAACGAATTATTGTATCTCATTAACATCGCTTCCTTTATCTCTCTCTCTCTCTCTCTCTCTCT
>NC_059300.1:30567734-30572734 GCF_017591435.1 Portunus trituberculatus
TCTTCATTCTTCTCTTTATCTTTTTTCCTTCTTTCCCTTATTTACATCCTTATCTCGCACCAGTCCTCCTCCTCTTCACCTGTGACCTCTTTTCCTATCCCTCCTCT
Organism: Portunus trituberculatus; assembly: GCF_017591435.1. Taxonomy (NCBI): domain Eukaryota; kingdom Metazoa; phylum Arthropoda; class Malacostraca; order Decapoda; family Portunidae; genus Portunus; species Portunus trituberculatus. The sequence continues at coordinate 30,567,842 of NC_059300.1, forward strand.
TCATCTTATCCTTCTTCCTCCTTCTTTCCCTCCCTGTGAACCCTTTGCCCGTACTTTCAACCTCATTCCACCACCACCAGTCGTACCCAGGCGCGTGACCCAATCAGGCAAGGTCGTAAGCCTAACCCTTGGCGGCAGCGGCAGCGGCGGGCGGCGTGGCGGTGCGGCAGGGAGGGTATTAGGGCATTAAAAGCGATGCCTTACCACGGCGGCCTCGCGGGGGACTCCTGCGGGCGGCCTTGTGTCTATACCCGCCCCGGAATAACTAACCCTTCCTGCCCCGGTGGTGATTAACGAGCTGGTGTGGAGCGAGAGCCATTGTGTATTCCTCCGCTGATGGTCTATTGGTCTCGGTCTCTTTTAGTCTGTACCGCTACACTGCGTCTCGGGGCCATGTTCTGAAACACTTCTGCGCCGCGCCTCCGCTATTTTGTAAAGCCTCCATAGGGCTGAGATTGCACGCGGGTTTTTAAAGTGTTTTGTTACGGTTCTAGTGACTGATTAATAAGATTTCTACGTTATTAATGGGAGAAACAGTCTTGAGAACCTGTTTTTGTTGTTGTTTTTTTGTTGTTGTTTTTTTTACGGTTTTAATGACAGATTAACAAGACTTCTGCGTTATTAATAGAGAAATAATCTTGAGAACCTGGCTTTTTTTACGGTTCTGGTGACAAGTTAACAAGTTTCCACAGTATTAACGAGAGAATTATTGTTGAGAACCTGGCTATATATCTGTGACCTTTGTCCTGGCTATATATCTATGACCTTTGTGTTCTTTTTAATGGTTCTAGTGACAGATTAACAAGATTTTTACAGCATTAACGGGCGAAACAGCCTTGAGAACGTGGCCAAACATCCCTGTGGCCTTTGAAAATAGTCGTAGATAAGAGAGAGCCAGAGAGAGAGAGAGAGAGACACAAAACGTTCAGAAGAGGGACCTTACCGCCACTGCCTCGCCTCTACACAGGTCCGCCGACGCCTCTCTCTGATCGCTGCGCCGTGAAATTAATGTAGTGGGACGTGATGTGGAAGGGTAGCGGCGGGGGAGCGGCGCTGATGCCTACCTTTATGATCTGTTATAGGGATGGAATACTCGAGCGCTCTCTCCGGGTGGCTTCCTGCTGGCCGCGATGGAATGAAGGTGGAAAGGTGACGGTGATTAATGGGTGTTGTTGTGTTGTGTGGGATGTGGGTGGTGGTCGGGTAGCGGGTGGTGGGTGTAGGGTGGGTGTGTGGTGTGTGTGTGATTTGTTGGAGAGGAAGGGAATTGTAACGAAAGCTTAGTTGAGTTTGTGGTTTGATATTTGGCCGAGTCGTGGCTGCTCTTTTTTTTTTCTTTTTTTTTATTTCTGATTTGCGTTCGTTCATTCATTCATTCGGTTATACACTTAGTCATTTATTAATTCATTTAGCCAGTTAGTCAGTCAGTCAGTCAGTCAGACATTCCTTTCTTTTTTTCTTCATTCATTCATTCATTCATTCATTCTCATCCAGGTTGTCAGTCAGTCAGTCAGTCAGTCAGTCAGTCAGTCAGTTCATTCATGTATCCACTCATTCATTTATTCATCTCTTCATTTATAAGTTTAATCCAAAAATTCATTCATCTAATTCTGCCTTGATTATCTCACCATTGACCTGTCTTTTCATTCACTCACTCACTCCATCCATTCATCCACTTATCCATCCACTCATCCACCCACCCAGATTTTCGCCTTTTCTTACTTTCTTATTCTACGTCTTCTTTCTTCCCTTTCTCTTCTTTATTTTTCTTTGTTTTTGTTATAATTTCATCTCAGTTCTCTTTTCCTTCTCATTCCTCTCTGTATCATCTTTCATCATCTTCATTCTTCTCTTTATCTTTATCCATCCATCCATCCATCCATCCATCCATCTAGTCACTCCTGCCACCGCCTGCCTCCACGTCGCTATCATCGGGGAACAAAAGACAGGCGGCGTGCGTCTCGCCTGAACCTTATCACCTGAGAGGGAGAGAGAAGAAAGCTATTCAGTGATAAGAGACGATAAGGAGATAAGTAAAGCAATCCACATGTCAAGGAAAGATATTTGAGAGATTGAGATATGGAGCAGGAAAAAAAAAAAACTAGATAAAAGCGAGCTAAAAATAAGATAGAATGATATAAATTAGAAAAAGGACAAATGCTTTAAAATTATGAAAAAAAAAGAAACTAAAGAATGTAAAGAAAATAGAGTATGTAGACTTGAAATTGAGTTAAAATTGTGTCCTGTGTATTGATAATGGTAATAATAATAATAACAATAACAATAATAATGATAATAATAATAATAATGATAATAATACAACACCGGTTAATTATTGTGATTTAGATACATTTACCCCAAAAACTAATTTATTTTTACCTTTTCCCTTCCCTTCCCTTCCCTCCCCTTCCCTTCCCTTCCCTTCCCTTCCCTATTCTTTCCTTTCCCGTCCTTTCCTTTCCTTTCCTTTCTATCGTGTTCACCTTCTCAGCTTAATTAAAGTGGTTTAGATAATGCCAAGTACATTTATTACTCTCTCTCTCTCTCTCTCTCTCTCTCTCTCTCTCTCTCTCTCTCTCTCTCTCTCTCTCTCTCTCTCTCTCTCTCTCTCTCTCTCGTTTGAAATGTGCCGCCGATACTGAAAAGTCGCTCTATCTTTGTCGCCTCGCTTGCCGTAGTCTCGTTAATGTCTGTCTGTCTGTCTGTCAGTTTTATGTTATCAGTTAACACACACACACACACACACACACACACACACACACACACACACACACACACACACACACACACACACACACACACACACACACACACGTTATTGTTATTGTTACTTGCACTTATACCGTTACTACTACTACTACTACTACTACTACTACTACTACTACTACTACTACTACTACTACTATTAGACATACGCACACACACACACACACGTAAAAATAATCCTCATTCACCAACATACAGAGAGAGAGAGAGAGAGAGAGAGAGAGAGAGAGAGAGAGAGAGAGAGAAAGTTACCTGTGCGGAAGAATTTTCGAGCATACCTGCGTAATTGGATGTCGTTCATTAGCGTAAGTAATTAAGGCCTGGCTGCTGCTGGGGCCTTCAGGTGGGCACAGATGCAGGGCCGATAAGGAAGGAAGTGCCTCGGGTCCTAAGGGGAGGGCTGGGGGTGGAAGAGGGGGGTGCTAGGTGGGGGGAAGTGTAAGGGGAGGAAGGGAAGGAGGGATGACAGCCACTACCACCACCACCACCACCACCACCACCACCACCCTCATCTTACCTGTGTAACTAGCGACCTCAAGTAACGCCTTCTCTCCTTCCTTCGGCTTTCCTTCACCTGTGTGTGTGGTGTGACGTGACGAGGCGGGTTTTTGGTGGTGTTCTTGCTGCTACTACTATTGTTACTACTACTACTACTACTACTACTACTACTACTACTACTACTACTACTACTACTACTACTGCTTTCACCATTATTATCACTGTTGCTATTACTTCATCTTTATTTTCCTTTTATCTTTCTTCCCTTTTTTCTTAGTCTTCTCCTTACTTATCTTCTTTTTTCCTCTTCTACTTATTTGTTCATTTATTCTCGTATTTATTTATTTATTTATTTATTTATTTTTTTATTTATTTTATTTATTTATTTTTTTTTTGAGTGGCATAGGGTGTTAATATTTGTCAGATTTTTTTTTTCCCTTTTATTTTCTGGGCAGTTTTGTTTTGGAGTGACATTATTTTGTGGTGGTGGTGGTGGTGGTGGTGGTGGTGGTGGTGGTGGTGGTCCTTCTTTCGTGGATTTCGTTAACGGAAGCTTTGGTGGGAGGTAATCGGCGTTATTTCCCGTGTGTGTGTGTGTGTGTGTGTGTGTGTGTGTGTGTGTGTGTGTGTGTGTGTGTGTGTGTGTGTGTGTGTCTCTCTCTCTCTCTCTCTCTCTCTCTCTCTCTCTCTCTCTCTCTCTCTCTCTCTCTCTCTCTCTCTCTCTCTCTCTCAAATAATATTATCTTTCCAGTTTCCAGTTTCCTCACTCTGGAAATCTCGCATGAAAATCTGCCTGGAAGAATTGAGCAGAGTTGGAAGTATTAAGTTACTAATGTGTTGGTGTTTGCCTTTCCTCTCCACAGCGTCGCGTTCTTGCCGGGTTTTTTGCTTCATTTTATCCTTTATCTACATTTTTACATTTTCTTTCATTATTTATTTGTTTATTTATTTATTTATTTTTTTTTTTTTTTTTTGGGGGGGGGTGTTTTTTTCTGCCAATTTCTGTTTTCTATTTAATTTTCTTTTATTTTTTTTTTTTTTGTGTGTGTTTTTTTCTGCCAATTTCTGTTTTTTTATTGTGTTTATTTTTGCTTTTTTTCAGTATGTTTGTCTGGTTTTATTTGTGTATTATTTTTTTTTACTTAAATCTATCTTATTTTTCACTATTTTTCTAATATTTTTGTTTAGTTAATTGTGTTTCTTTTAGTTTTATTTGTATGTCTATAATGTTTTTTTTCACTTTTATCTATCGTATATTTCATAATTTTTTTCATATTTTTTAGTTCAATATACATAAAACACTTTTTTATGACATTCCTCCTTCATAATGATATCTATTTAATTCAAGTTTCATTCATTTTAATTTACTTACATGTATTCAAATAGTACTTTTTAATAATTACTCATAAATATAAATCCGTCCTTTTTTTCCATTTCTAGAAAAAAAATTAAACATTCTATTAAATATCAAATAACAAAAAAAAAGTATATTAATCTCTATGAACAAAATAATTAAGTCTTTTTTTTAATCTCATATCACACACACTCTATTTTAAACCCCTTTACGTGGAGGCGCAGTAAATGGTTCAAGGTTTAATCTCTCTCCAATATATTTAATTCCCCGTGTGT
>NC_059300.1:30575234-30580234 GCF_017591435.1 Portunus trituberculatus
GTGTATGGTTGGCTACCGGAGTGTTGTTTAGGTCTGTGTTGGTGCTTGGAAGTTTGTGGTATGTTTGATTGGTGTTGGGAGGGTGAGGGGAAGAGAGGAAGGGTAGAAGGGTTGTGCTTGTGTTATCTAGTGGTAGGAATATTCGTGGTTGTGTAGATTATTTTGTATTATTTGTTGTTCTGTGGGGAGTTTTGTTAGAGTGAAGGAACAAGTAAGGTTAGTTTAGTTTGTCTGTTAGTGGTAGTAATGGTGGTTTTGTGGTTAGTAAGTGTTGGTAGAGTGAAAAGAAAGGAAGGAAGGAAGGGAGGGAAAGTTCAGTTTTCTGTTTAGTGGTTTCCGGAAAAAAAATTGGTTTTTATTTATTTTATTTTATTTATTTATTTTTTTTTTCGATTTGTTGTGGCGGTTTATTGTGGTTTTGTGAAAAGTAGGTAAGGTTTTTATTATTGTTATTATTATTATTATTATTATTATTATTATTATTATTATTATTATTATTGTTGTTTTTTTTATTATTATTATTACACGACGTACTTTTACCTTATACAATTTATAATACCTTTTCATCCATTATTTTTTTTATTTTTGTCTGTGTGATTATGATTTGCTTTACTACTACTACTACTACTACTACTACTACTAGGACCGAGGAATAATAGCAGTAATAGCAGTAGTAGTTGTAGTAATAGTAGTAGCAGTAGCAGTAACAGCACACACTAGTTACACATTTCACCCTTCGTAAGACCCACACCACACATTCCTGGGCGTCAGTCACCCACTCGATGTTTACATGTGGGGGATGAGTCACTCCCGCCACCTCAACACGTAGGCAGTGGTTGCAGTCCGTAAGGTGGCCAAGAATGGAGGCGAAAGGCTGCCGCTCCTGAAGGCTGGTCATGCGCGGCGCTGCGATGCATGATAGGGAGTCAGGGCGCCGAGGGAAGAGGGAATGGCGCGCACGAAGGAAGCCTATAAAAGTTCCATTCAAAGCCGGAACTCAAAAAAAACGGACGGAAGAAAATGGGGAATGTGGTTGATGTTTTGCTTGGGGCTATGAGTAATAATTGTCGTGTTTTATTTTGTTTGTTTCTTTGGTGTAATTGATGTGAATTGTTTTTTTTTTTTTTAAGAGAGAGAGAGAGAGAGAGAGAGAGAGAGAGAGAGAGAGAGAGATCGCAACATATTTATTCTTCCTTTCATTAATTGTGATTGTTATACAGCTTAAAGTTTGATAGACACTTGCACACACACACACACACACACACACACACACACACACACACACACACACACACACACACATCGATACACAAACCCACAGACGGAAGCACCAAATACGTACATTCCGTGCTTAGATTCGTCACCTTCATTAGAGCACAGGTACACGCGGGGTATTTAGAGGTCTCCCGCCAATACTAAGCGTCAGGCACTCCCGTAGAAGGAGGCGAGGAGGGGGCATCGACTGGCCCACACAGGGTTCGTCAGTCTCGGGGCATGAGAAGAAGTGGGTGAGGGAAGCCAAATGAAGAGAGAAGCACGCGCTGGTGGTGATGGTGATGTTACGAAGGCTTAGGTGTGATGCGACTGAGAGATGTGGTGAGTGAAGAAATGAAGGAAGAAAATAGAAGAGACTTGAGGAAGAGTGAATGATAAGATTGAAGTGTGGATGTGTGACGCGAAGAAGAGGGAAAAGTGAGTGTGATGTGACAAATGTGGTGAGTGAAGTGATGAAGGAACTTAGAACAGAAAACAGCAAAAAAGAATGGAAGTGAAGAATAAATAGTAAAACAGAAGTGTGTGTAGGTGGGTTGGTGTTTGTGACGCGAAGGAGGAAGAGTGAGTGTGTGCCGCGACTAGAGATGTGGTGACGGTGAAGTAATAAAAGAATGTTAGAATAGAAAGAACAGAAGGAGGAATGGAAGTTAAGAGTAAATGATAAGGAAATGTGTGTGTGTGTGTGTGTGTGTGTGTGTGTGTGTGTGTGTGTGTGTGTGTGTGTGTGTGTGTGGCGAAGAATTAAGAGTGAATGTGCCGTGACTTATCAGAGATGTGGTGACGGTGATAAAGGAAGAATAGAATAGAAGACAGCAGAGGAAGAGTGGGAATGGAGGGCAAATGATAAGATAGGTATGGTACTGAAAAATGGTAAAATAATCGTAACATACACAAATATATCCGGGTCAGATTTGAAAGACAGACTTGAAGATAATTCGTTGTCAAATAGAGTGAATGGGATGGAGTTCAGTTATTATTAGGTTGTTAGTGTCGAGTCAGTAAGGAAATTTAAAAGAAGATTTGGCGCATTTATGGATGTGATTGTTTGGAAATCTGTAGACATGTTTTGGCTTATATTGTCACTTTCACTATTTCAAAAAGCTTTATTTAAATTTACATGAGATTTTTAAGGTGTTTTTACGATTCTAGAGACAGATTGACAAGATTTCTACATTATTAACTATTATAGAGGCAAATTGACAAGATTTCTACATGATTAACTATTATAGAGGCAGATTGACAAGATTTCTACATGATTAGCTATTATAGAGGCAGATTGACAAGATTTCTACATGATTAAGTGGAGAAGGACTCAAAAACCCCGCTAATCATCTCTGTTGCCTTGGAAAATTGTCGCGGTGAGAGAGTTAAGCTTAAGCATCTCTGAATTCAGACTGTTTTGTTTTGGAGTACCACGTGTAGACCTGGTGTCTCTTTGCAGCTACTCTTATTTTCTTATGTTTTTGTCCTTTTATCCCTACGAGTAAATGAGTTGTGGAACTGTGAGTAGAAAGTTAGAATTTGCTATTTTGAGTGAGCGCAAATTATGAGTGACTGGAGAAAGTAATTGTAAATATAAGTAAATATTTTTATTGACGTCTCGTAAAAACTGAAGAAGATGAAGTTGCAGGCGTGACTCAGTAAGTTAGGAATAGACACGATAAAATGTGGTTAAAAGCGAGTTAAAATGATGAAGTGCTAGGAAACCAATAGAAAATAAGAAAAATATATTAGAAAAGCTTGTGCAAACTCGAAAAACACCAGAGACGTGAGGGAGCGATTTGTTAAGAAGAATAATTAATGTTTCATATTTTATTTATTTATTTATTTATTATTTTTTACTATTATGATTAAAGGTTGTAATTAAAGAAGGGCAGATGTGAGATTTGGACTCTTGTTTAGATAAATGTAATAAGTAACGCGAGTCAATGAACTTGCTTTTAGATTTTGTTGTTGGGAAGAAATCTTGATTAGTGTACAATGACCTGCAAACTGAGGATAACAATTGTACATTTTATATATTGGCTGGGTCAATACTGGATAAAAATCTGTAAATCAGGAAACTATGAATCAGAGAAAATTTGAAAAGAAAAGTATGAAATCAAACTTAAACACACACACACACACACACACACACACACACACACACACACACACACACACACACACACACACACACACACACACAGATATATGTTCTTTTGACGATTAAAAGGTTAACTAAACCACAAGTAAGTTATGATGTAGTAAAGTGATGAGAAATGTAAGTAAGAGTTGAACAGACACGTGCATTGGCTGAGTAAAGCTTGATAGACTTGTCAATGAATCACCACGAGAAAAAAAAAAGTTAAGAATTAATTGAAACCAGAGTTAAGTCTCAAGTTGAAAATGTGTATCAATTAAAGAAATAGACTCATAAAAAAGGAGAAATTAAATTATAAGCTTACGAAAAGATGAAGAAAAAGATGTCGATGAGAAGTAGAAGTGAATTGTGGATAAATAATGTGTTTAATTAACTTCAAATTGACACACACAAAAACTATTAATAGACGAATAAAAAAAAAAGTAAAGCTTGCCATAAAGAATAAGTAAGTGATGGTGGAGTAATGAGCAGTGATAAGCAAAACAGTGAGTCGGCGAAGAGATCATCGGATTAACATGAGTGCGCTTCTGTCTCTCTGTCTCTCTGTCTCCCTGTCCACTGCAGCACACTCACACTCTCTGGGCTTTCATAAGGATTGTTTTTAGTCTGATTCTTACGATGTTTTGACCCTTTGATGTACAGAAGCTTTATTAACCCCCTCGCTACCATGACGCACTTTCTTACTCATTATGGTTACTATTTAGCGATTTTATGTGGGGCGATCAAAATAGTATAGATTCTGGCCATTAATCTTGTGACCTCCATAGACACTTTCTAATGTCAATAAAATAATCTAATCACATCCGAAACTCAAGATAAAAATGCGTCCCAGTACGGAAGGGGTTGAATTACCATTAGAAGGCTGAAAACTCATGGACACCTTTTATAATCATCGGTTTTCAAGATATTTCCCTAATGGAGATACAAAACCCACATAAAACTGCCTCTAGAAACCTGTAATTACCTTTAAAAACCCCAGCATCAGTCAGGCTTTCAAACTGCCATTAGAATCCTGAAAATAGCATTAAAAACTCAGCAACAGTCGATCTTTTACGTTGTTTTCCCATTGATAGCAAGCAGAACCCTGAATAACCCCTTCAGTACCATGACGCGTTTCCATATTCACTCTGCTTACTATTTGGTGATTTTATACAGCCTCAGAAACTCATGTGGGGATTAAGATAGTGAAGACTGGCCATTGATCTTCTGACCTCCATAAATCCTTCCTAATGTCAATAGTTTAATAATATTCATTCTGGTTATTATTTGTTGATTTTATACAGCCTCAGAAACTCATGTGGGAATTAAAATAGTGAAGACTCTGGCCATTGATCTTCTGACCTCCATACACCCTTCCTGATGTCAATAAAATGGCCTAATCGTACCCAAAAATCAAGGTAAAAATACATCCCAGTACGGAAGGGCTTAAACAACCATTAGGGATCTGAAACCACATCTGAAGCCCTCAACAACATGTACCGTTAAAACAAGTCGAGATAAACCAGCGAAAACTTTGAAAATACGCTTAAAAGAGGCAAGGAAAACGGCATTCATTCCTATTCTGTTCGTATCTGGAGGAAGA
>NC_059300.1:30582734-30585234 GCF_017591435.1 Portunus trituberculatus
GAGGAAAGAGACAAAAGGAAAGAAAATGAATGGCAGAAGTAATATATTAGAATGAAAAAAAAATGCATAATGAGATGGCTGGAGAGAGAGAGAGAGAGAGAGAGAGAGAGAGAGAGAGAGAGAGAGAGAGAGAGAGAGAGAGAGAGAGTATAATGAAGATTACCAAATATGTTCTACCATTGTTTTCTCTTAAGTGAAAATCGTTTAATGATATGTTTGAGAGAGAGAGAGAGAGAGAGAGAGAGAGAGAGAGAGAGAGACAAACTCACATTATAAAAAAAATTAATGTTACGTAAATTATAACTTTTATCAATTCGTGTCAGGCTCTCTCTCTCTCTCTCTCTCTCTCTCTCTCTCTCTCTCTGGTACCGTGGTTTACCTGTTGGTCACCCTTGTCGCCTGGCTCAGGTATTGTGGCTTTATCTGTTTACTTGGTGGTGGTGGTGGTGGTGGTGGTGGTGGTGGTGGTGGTGGTGACTTGTTGTTGTCTTTGTTATTATTCCTTTGTTTCTTCTAGTATATTTTCTCTTTCCCTTTCTTTTTGATGTTACTTTTTATTCATCCATCTTTTTTTCATCTCGTTTCTTCTCATTATTTAGTGTTTTTATTCACTTTCCTCCTCCTCCTCCTCCTCCTCCTCCTCCTCCTCCTCCTCCTCCTTTATCTCTTCCCGTTCTTCTTTTGCCTCTTCTTTTCTCCATATTGTTTTGTTGAATATCTACTTCCTCCTCTTCTCCATTCTCTTCCTCCACTGTCCTCCTTTCACCACCACCACCACCACCACCACCACCACTTCAAGACCTACCCATTGCAATCCAGCACGACCCTCAGCGAGCCATTTTCCTTGAGTGACTGGGGGTTAAGCCTAAACTAACCTATTTCAGCCTTGCGTCAACAGTCCAAACCCTGCCTGCGGACTCGAACAAACCCGCTTAGTGTTTAAAGAACTGGCGCTAGGAGGAGCGAGCCAGTGGACCGTAGAGAGAGAGAGAGAGAGAGAGAAAGCCATATTCTGAAACACTTCTGCGCTACATCTCCAATATTTTAACTTTTTATGTGCTTTTAAGGTCCTTAGTGGCAGATTAACGAGGTTTCTACATTATTAACTGCTTTCAAAAGGCTACAGTTGATGCCACACCGGTTTTAAAGGATGTTTTAATGGTTCTAGTGACAGATTAACAAGATTTCTGCATTATTAACAAGAGAACCGCCGCTGATCATCGCTGTGGTCTTCTAAAATAGTCGCCGTGTAGACAGAGAGAGAGAGAGAGAGAGAGAGAGAGAGAGAGAGAGAGAGAGAGAGACTTGTTATCATTGCGTACTGTGAGAGGAATTAAAGTGTCACATTAATTATTAGCGGAAGAAAGAGATAATACGGAGAGGATGAGGAAAACAAAGCGAAGGAGAAAATTAATGAGTTGAAAGAATATGAAGTTTAAAATGCAACAAGGAAGAAAAGAAAATGGAGAAAAGGAATGAATAGGAAATACGTAATATATGCACAGAAACAATAATGAGAAAGATAAGAGAGAGCGAAAATAGAAGGAGAGGAGGAGGAGGAGGAGGAGGAGGACGATGTTGCATTGTGAAAGAGAGAGGAAGGAGGAGGAGGAGAGGAGGAGGAGGAGGAGGAGGAGGAGGAGGAGGAGGAGGAGGAGGAGGAGGAGAAGGAGGAGGAGAAGGAGAAGAAGAAGCTTGAAAAGATGAAGTAGAAAAACGAAGGATGAAGAGGATGATGTGGAATATGAAGAAAAAGTAGGATTAAGATGTAGAAAAAGAGGAAGAGGAGAAGCAGATATGGTAAAAGAAAGAAAAGAAAGAATAACAAATATAAATGAAAACGAGAAAATATGAAGAAACGGATGATGCGAAGAAGGAAAGAAGACAAAGAGAAGATGGAAAGAAAAGAAAAAAGAAAGAAGGAAAAGAGGGAAGGGAGGAGAGGGAAATATTATCTAAAGGCCCTGGGGGATGAGGAAAGGGAGGGAGAGAAGAGGAGAGAAGAAGAGGAGGAGGAGGAGGAGGAGGAGGAGAAGGATGCTGGGATGGTGGAAGAGGTGGAGGGGAGAAGGGAAGGATGTTGGGGGATGGGGGAGGGAGATGCTGCCTTATTTGGAACAGGCAGGTGCACGAAACATACCTGAGCTGCTGGGACTTCGGGACAAGAGGCCTGGGAGGGGGACACACACACACACACACACACACACACACACACACACACACACACACACACACACACACACACACACACACACACACACACACCAGTTAAACATTCATAATCTTAAAAGAAATCAAGAGTAATAATGATAAAATGCAAGTATTCATAGTAGTTCCATTAATTAAGAAACACTCAAACACACAGACAGACAGACAGACAGATAGGTAGATGTTCTATTAGCCACATGAATATGGATAATGATGAAACAAAAACTTCATTCTCCAGCCATAACATGCATAGTAGTTACATTACTGGAGGACACACTCAAACACACAGATA
>NC_059300.1:30590234-30595234 GCF_017591435.1 Portunus trituberculatus
GTGTGTGTGTGTGTGTGTGTGTGTGTTTCTTTTCGTCCATTTTTTCTTTTGTTTCCTTTCGTTCATGCTTTTTTTTTCTTTTTGTTTCCATTTTAGTGTCTATTTATCCTTTTCTTCTTTTGTTTGTCTACCTTATTTTTTTCCGTTTACTTTTTCCTTTATTCTTCTTCTCTTCTTTTTTTTTCCATGTTTCTATTTTGTATTTTTTTTTCTTTACCTCTCTTTTTACTATATTTCCTTTCTCTCTCTCTCTCTCTCTCTCTCTCTCTCTCTCTCTCTCTCTCTCTCTCTCTCTCTCTCTCTCTCTCTCTCTCTCTCTCTCTCTCTCTCTCTCTCTCTCTCTCTCTCTCTCTCTCTCTCTCTCTAGGTGACGAGTGATATTGTAACCCCGTTGAAAATGAAGAATGGAGTCACGGGCATGCTCATTAGGGCTCCGATGATGACGATGATTAATGATGATGACGTTGATGCAAGGGAGTGGTGACGAGGGTGATTAATTAAAGGAGGAGGAAGAGGAGATGTGAAATATGACGAAGACCTGCATTGGAGGAGGAGGAGGAGGAGAAGAAGAAGAAGAAGAAGAAGAAGAAGAAGAAGAAGAAGAAGAAGAAGAAGAAGAAGAAGATGATGATGATGATGATGAAGAAGGAAGAGGAGGAGGACGAGGACGAGGACGACGACGACGAGAAGAAGAAGAAGAAGAAGAAGAAGAGATAAGAAGAAGAAGAAGGAGGAGGAGGAGGAGGAACTGGAGGAGGGATGAAAGGAAAGAAGATAAGGAACAGATGAAAATGTTGGAGATTTTGTGATAATGTTGGTGATGGTGATGGTGATAATGATAGTGGTGATGGCAGTGGTGATGGTGGTGGTGGTGGTGGTGGTGGTGGTGGTAGTTTGTGTTTGTTGTTGTTATTGTTGTTGTTGTTGTTGTTGTTGTTGTTTCTTTGCTTTTTCTTCCTTTTTCTCTTCTTTCTCTCTATTTTGTGATGATGAGAAAGAAGAAAACGAGGAAAAAGTAAAGATGAAGCAGACGGAGAGGAAAAAATGGGATGCTTGGAAAAGAAATTAAAGAAGAAAGGAAGAAAAAGAAAGAAAGGAGGAAGACAAATGTAGAGAAAAGAACAAGAAAATAGATAACTAGATGACAAGTTTTCCTGGTAAAGAGAAAGAAAGAAAGAAAAAAAAGACGAGTCTAGACGAGAAAGGGAAAGAAAGAAACAAATAAATAAACTAAATAAATGAAGTAAATAGAGAGGATTTTTTCAGATAAAGAGAGAGAGAAAAAAAATAAAAAGAAAACGAAATAATATAAACTCAACAAATACACAAACAAATTAATAAAAACATGAACAATAATTTTCAACGAGAGAGAGAGAGAGAGAGAGGGAGAGGAGGGGGCGATGGAGGGTTTGGTGGGGTTGTGGGGGGAGAGCATGGCAAGAGCGTGTGTGGGGCCTTGTAACAGGTCATGCCGGAGCGTGCCGTCACGTGACCTGACCTTGGCCGGGGTCACTTGCCTGCCAACACCCTCGCCGTGACGCGCCAACAAAGAAAATGGGAAAATGATGTACGCTCTCCTACTAATTTCCTCGTTTTCTTTCCTTTTTTTTACCTTTTTTCCTTTTTTTTTTTTTAATCGTGAATCTTTTTATAATTTTCTTTTCTTTTTTTTTTAGTTTATTATTTTATGATGTTATTGTTCTTGTTCTTGTTGTTGTTGTTGTTGCTCTCCTTTTTCGTCATCATAGTCGTCATTTTTCTTCTATTCTAAGTAGTAGTAGTAGTAATAGTAAGTAGTAGCAGCAGCGATAGTAACATCAGTACCATTGTTATTGATAGTACATCGATATTAATAGTAGAAATATAAAGTGTGGTGAGATAAAAAGAAGTCATAGTAGTAGTAGTAATAGTAGTAGTAGTAGTAGCAGTAGTAAAAGTAGCAATAACAGCAGCAGCAATAGTAGTAGAAGTAGCAGAAGAAGTAGTAATAGCAAAAGTGGTCAAGCTTGTTTCTCACTGTTGCCAACAAAGCCGAGGGTTACACAACGGGTAAAAAGTGGAAGGGAAAATAGCGTTGGTGGTGCGGGGTTGGCAGTACTGCTGAGTGAAGTGTGATAGTAGTAGTAGTAGTAGTAGTAGTAGTAGTAGTAGTAGTGGTGGTGGTGGTGGTGGTGGTGGTGGTGGTTGTGGTCATTGTTTTATTCGTATGACCTTTCCTCTTCTTCTTCTTCTTCTTCTTCTTCTTCTTCTTCTTCTTCTTCTTCTTCTTGATGAGAATTCCTTCACCTGGATTGTTGTGTATCAGAGAGAGAAAGAGAGAGAGAGAGAGAGAGAGAGAGAGAGAGAGAGAGAGAGAGAGCGGGCGTGGGCGGTGCATTCCTGAAACCCAGTGAACCATGTTGGCTCTACCCTCTCTCTCTCTCTCTCTCTCTCTCTCTCTCTCTCTCGGTCTGTCTGTCTGGTTCGGTTCAGAGAGAGAGAGAGAGAGAGAGAGAGAGAGAGAGAGAGAGAGAGAGAGAGAGAGAGAGGAAGAGTCTACTTGGTGCCAATGAGAGTGTGTGTGTGTGTGTGTGTGTGTGTGTGTGTGTGTGTGTGTGTGTGTGTGTGTGTGTGTGTTTACCTTCATAAGTTCTCATGTGGGTCTCGCTGTCGTCTTCTATTATTTGTTTATTTCTTTTTTATTAATTTATTCTTTGGATTCAGACGTTTGTTGGTATGTGTGTGTGTGTGTGTGTGTGTGTGTGTGTGTGTGTGTGTGTGTGTGTGTGTGTGTGTGTGTGTGGTTACTTATCTATTTATTTATCGCACTAATTAACCAGCTGACTAATTGACTGACCGAATTATTGACTTTCCTTCTTTCCTTCCTTTATTCATTCATTCATTCATTTCTTTCTTTCTTTCTTCCTTCATTTATTCTTTTCCTTCCTTCCTTTCCTTCCTTTCTTTCTTTCTTTCTTTCTTTATTTATTTATTTCATTCTTTCTCCTTCCTTCCTTCCTTCCTTCCTTCCTTCCTTCCTTCCTTCCTTCTTCCTCCTCCCTCCCTCCCTCCCTCCCTCCCCCTCCCTCCCTCCCCAACCCACAACACACACACACACACACACACACACACACACACACACACACACACACACACACACACACACACACACACACGTAAGCCTAGAGAAATAATTGTTAGCCAAAATTCTTGTTTCCTTCCTAAACCATTAGCAGGAATTTAGAAATTTTCCCCGTAAATATAGAGAGGCTAAGGTAGGCCAGGTAGGCTCAGGTAGGCCCCCGGTAATTAGTGTGTCCCGCCAGGTAACAAGTGCCCAAACCTACCTGTCTGTAAGGGCGCGTTTCTTATGTTTACTTATGTGAGTGTCGAGCGTGTTGTGTTGCGTGGTTTAGCATTGTATGGGCAGGTGTTTTCACTGGGGGTAATGAGACACCTTACTCCCTCTCCCCCTCCCTCCCTTCCTTACTCTCTTCCCTCCTTCCTCCTCCCTCTTTCCTTCTCGTCCTCCTCTCTTTATCTTCCATTAATTTCTTTCCTTCTGTCCTTCTCATATTCTCTCCCTCCTTCGTTTTCTTCTTAGTATTCTTCTTGTACTTTCCTTTTTCCTTTTTTTTTATTTCCTTCTCCTTCTCGTCCTTCTGTCCTTCCTTCGTTTTTTTTTTATTCCACGTATTTTTTTCTTGTACCATTATTTTTTCTCTTCTCTCTCTTCTCTCTCATTCTTTACTGTATTTTTCGTCTTCGGTTTTTTTTTTCTTTCGTTTATTTTGTTTTTCTGTGCATCCTTTATTTCATCGTGTCTTTTCTTTTCTTTTTCTATCATTCCTTCCATAATTTTCTAATCTACTTTTTTTTCTTTTATATTATGTCTTTCATTTCTTTTTTTCCTTCCTTCCATCCTTCCTTCTTTCTTTCTTTTTTTCTTTCGTTTTCCTTCCTTCCCTCCTTCCTTCCTTCCTTCTTTCTTTCCTTCATTTTCTTTGCCCCCTCTTCCATCCATCCTTTCCTCTGATTTTTCCTTCTCTTTTTTTTTTTTCTTCCTTTCCTTCAATTTTACTTTCGATTTTTTTTTTCAAACTTCTCCACCTCTCCCTTTTCTCCCCTTTTCTTCATTTATCCTTTCCTTTTTCCTTCTCACTACTCTGTCACTTCTTGGTAAGCATTATTGTTGTTATTATTATTATTATTATTATTATTATTATTTTTATTATCATTATTAATTTGTTTTATTTTTTTCTCTCTTTCTGTGTCTCGTCTCCGCTTTTCCTCCTTCATTTGTTGGGTTTCTCTCTTTTTATCATATATTTCCTCCTAATGAGAAGACCTCTTGTTTTTTTTTTATAATCTTTCTACGAATCTCTCTCTCTCTCTCTCTCTCTCTCTCTCTCTCTCTCTCTCTCTCTCTCTCTCTCTCTCTCTCTCTCTCTCTCTCTCTCTCTCTGTGGTCGTCATCTTCCCACCAGCTTCATCCCCTGAATCCGCATTTATACCCTCCTCCTCCTCCTCCTCCTCCTCCTCCTCCTCCTCCTCCTCCTCCTCCTCCTCCTCCTCCTCCTCCTCCTCCTCCTCCTCCAACATCCTCATTATCGGGTAATGTCAAGGCGAGGGGATAACCGAGGCACGGTTCTGGTGAGTCTGTTACGAGAGGGAGCTGCTTCTCATGCCGCCGCTGCTGCTGCTGGCGTGTTGCTGTTGTTGTTGTTGTTGTTGTTGTTGTTGTTGTTGTTGTTGTTGGGGTGGTGGTGGTGGTGGTTGTGTTGTGATTTTTTTTATACAAATGTTTTTTATGATTTTTTGTTATTAATTTGTTGTTGTTGTTGTTGTTGTGATGGTGGTGGTGGTGGTGGTGGTGGTGGTCTTTTTAGTGTTATAATTTTTTTTATACAACTTATCTTTTTAATTTGTTGTTGTTGTTGTTGTAGTAGTGGTGGTTGTGGTGGTGGTAGTCTATTTAATGCGATTATTTCTTCATTATTTCTGGGGTTATTTTTATTGTT
>NC_059300.1:30610234-30650234 GCF_017591435.1 Portunus trituberculatus
CTCTCTCTCTCTCTCTCTCTCTCTCTCTCTCTCTCTCTCTCTCTCTCTCTCTCTCTCTCTCTCTCTCTCTCTCTCTCTCTCTCTCTCTCTCTCTCTTGTATCTTCTCCGTCCCATCATCATTTGCAGCCTCTGTCTTCATTTTAACACCCTCATCCACACGTCTTTCTATCCTTTTTACCACTTCTATCCAATCATTTGTATCCATCTGCATCTAATATCCACTAATTTTTCCTATCATAATCCTCACTTCTTCCTATCCTTCTTGCCACTTATATCCATTCATTTTTTTTTTTTTATCCCTCTTTGCAACTAATATCCACTAATTTTTCCTATCGTCTTCCACACATCCGCTGTCTTCCCTGTAACACTCAAACACACTATCTGACTGTCTTCCATCCTTCTTCCCTCCAGATTTTCCATTTGCAGCCGCGATCTTTCTATCCTTGCCTGCCTGTCATCTGCTGGTCTTCTTATCAACAACCTTCTAACTCGGTCATCCCCCTCACCGCATTTCTTATCGCTCCCCTTCAGAGCCTGATACACCAGATCCTGTGCGGCGTGGACTTCCTACACAGCAACCGCGTCATCCATCGAGACCTGAAGCCACAGAACATCCTGGTTGACGGGAACGGTCGCGTTAAGATCACCGACTTCGGCCTCGCTCGAATATATGACTTCAACATGAGGTTAACGACTATGGTGAGTTCGGTTAGGTCTTCTGTGAAATATTATTATTGTTGTTTTTTTTATAATTTTGTGTCTGTTTTTCCATATTTGTTTTATTTATTTTTTTTTACTGTATTGAGTTTTGTTTTGTTACTTTTTTATTTGTCTATATACAGTACATGTTTATTGTTGTTCTCCCTCACCCGACATATAAAAGAAATGATTAATAGAAAATGTAAGGCTTCAGTTTGGTTATTTATTTATTTATTTATTTATCCATCTATTTATTCATTGGTGGGATTTAAGAGTGGGTTAGTACTCTTCTTTTTTTTCTATTCACATTAACAAGAAAAGTAGAGAAAAAGTCAGATAGGGTTAGTGTGTGTGTGTGTGTGTGTGTAACTTTATTCGTATTTCATTGACGCGTGTATGCAGACGCGTGTCTCTCTCTCTCTCTCTCTCTCTCTCTCTCTCTCTCTCTCTCTCTCTCTCTCTCTCTCTCTCTTCAAAAGGAGAAATCTGGCCAAGTGCAACAGAAACGCTGAACCAAAAAGCGCCCACGTAGATACCAGTCCTCGATCAGGCTTTCATAATAACACGTCCATAGGTTAAGAATTCGTATTGTTAATTTGATGTGCCTCTCAGGTGGTGACGCTGTGGTACCGTGCCCCCGAGATTCTGCTCAGCACCAGCTACGCCACTCCTGTCGATGTGTGGTCCTGCGGCTGCATCTTCGCCGAGCTCTTCCGACGCAGACCGATGTTTGAGGGGCACACGGAGGGCGACCAGCTACAGAGAATATTCTAGTAAGACACCCATCACTACCTCTCTCTCTCTCTCTCTCTCTCTCTCTCTCTCTCTCTCATATTCTGAAATGCTTTGCTCTCATCACGACTGTCTTCAAAGGCCACGGAGAGTATTTTTCAGGCTATTAAGAGTAAAAATCGTGTTAATCTATCTTAAGTAACCTCACAGTTTCAACTAGAATCTTTTGAAAGTCTTGAGTGTGGAGGAGAAGCGTTTCATAAAACTATCCATGTTTCTCTTGTTCCTCTCGTAATGCCTCCTGTCTCCTTCCTGCAGCGTGATCGGGACACCCCACGAGAGAGACTGGCCCAGGGACGTGTCACTCTCCCGCAACAACTTCAGCAACCACATAGCCAAGCCCGTGAGGGACGTGGTGCCAGAGATCACAGATGACGGCTCAGATCTCCTCGAGGTAATATTGTAGCTCTGTTTGTCGTTTATCTTGTCCTTCACACACCTGCATGTGCTGTGCGTGATATCGTGATATTGTGTCAACTATATGAACATTGTTTAAGTAACTATCTTATCTCCTCTTTTCTGTAATCCTTTCGAGATCGATAGTTTTAAGGTGATAAAATCTGATTATGGAAGAAGGAAAATCTGATCTCTTATTCTCTTTGAAATATATACGTGCTGTTCTTTGTGATATGTCAGTAATATGAATGACAGTGATGAATAAGATATCCACACAATACAAGTCAGTTAAATGAATGATGGTAATGAGAAACCTGTCATCTCTTTGCAGAAAATGTTGAGATTTGTGCCGAGCCGTCGTATCTCTGCTGTGGAGGCACTGCGCCACCCTTACTTCCGGGAGCTGAACACACCGCCGCGCATGATGGCCACCAGCAACCGATCCACGCTCACACAGCAAGTCCTCAGCCCCGCGCCCCTCGCCACCAGCAGCCCCACCACCGCAGGCCACCACCACCACCATCACCACCACCCTCGACAGGCCAACCCGTCCTCCACCACAACCACCACCACCACCACCACCTTCAGCAACGCCTCGGTACTGGCGCAGGTCAACACCAATGACGAGAACAACCCCAATGCAGTGAACAGTGCCAACACCAATGCCATGATAACCAGAGCGCCTGAGCCCAAGGTTGCCGAGCGTGCCATTACCACCGCCACCACCTCCACCAACACCGACTCCAGCACCACGGTGTCCCCCGCCCCACAGCCCGTCACCAATACCACAGCCCCGTCAACCTCCCCCCCCACCCCCGCCGGCGGCAACACCTCCTCCAGCAAGTAGCTCACCACACCGGTTAATGTGTGTGGTTGGGGGGGAGGGGGGTGTAACCATGGGACAGACTGAAGTATGAGTGAAAGTGAGAGTGATAATAATAGGGTGTCTGTGCCGGGGGGGGGATATACGGGGGTCATAAGGCGGCGTTACACAGCAACCGCCACAGGGAAGGGAGAGTGTTCCTGGGCCGTGCAGGGTATCATGAAATCTCAGAAAACGTGCACCAGCAAGGACTTGACACAAGGCTTCTGGGTGTGTCGTTCGTGTATTATATAGCGGGAAATAAGTCATCAAGGTGAATCTTTTGCTATCAAGAGTTCCCGTGTCTCACCTGTGCCTTGGCGGTGCCTGGGTGCCAGGCGGCAGGTGGCACCGGCCAGTTGGCGTTGTGCTCCATGTAATGCTTCACACAAAGTTCCTCACCGTAGTTTTGCTTCTCCCTTCAACAGATGAAACATGCCAGAGCACTTCCTTAGTTAATAAAGCAGCACATGTAATGCATTCATTAACTATTTTATACAGTATAGATAATAATAATAGTCTCCCACGAGCATTCCTTGTCAACATTCCTGGGAAGAAGATGATTTTAGTAGTATTTTTTTGGTGTATTACAAACTGATGCTGGAGACCAGACACATTGTAATATTTGTTTGTCGAGGCTCAGCACAGTACTGTACCCTTAGCTGTTGGCGTGTGCAGTCTTGAGGGCGAGTAGTGTGGGAAGTGGGTAGTAGAAGGCTGAGGAGGAAATGGTTCATCATGTGGCCAAGTAGTATATACATGTTGTTAATCTGGCTGAATGACATGGTGCCTATAATGAACTAACAAGTGTATGCAAGCACAAGGAGCTTCTTTAGTATTAATACTGATAATGTGTTAATTGTTAAGCTGAAGTCCCTCTGTATTTATTGGTACTTATGTGTGAGAGTGAGAGAGTAGCCTTTACGGGATTGATAATAATAGTGAATGTTTTCATTCCATGACAAGAAAGGAAAGCATGAGAAGAAAATCAAGTTGTCATGCATTGTTATGGGATGATGCAGGACGTGTAAGCTTGTTGAGAAAATCTAGTGATAAGAAATTGAGGATGTAACACCAAGAAGTAGCGACAAGACCGCTAGTGTTGCCAGCGTTGTCTCAGTCGCTGCATGTGTGCAAGTATATCAGGGAAGTCTGCCGTCGCTGCCTCCAAGTAACGTGTGTAGTTAATTTAGCTTCTTTTCATCCCCATGAGCTCAGCGATCCCTAACTAGCTATTTATTAGTGTGGTGTTAATTGTTCTGTTCCAAAATCACAACAGAATGTACCATGTTTCAGCCGGGCAGTTCAAGGTCACACAGCCATTGCTTCACTACTGGAGCATTGGTCATGTAAAACTGTATTTCATATGTGTTGCAATGTATGTGCATGCAGTGTCTCTTGAGCAATAATTGTCTTGCAGTTTAGTTCACTGGTCTGACTGTAAATACTATCTTTCCAGCCATTCAGTTAAGTTTTCATGTGATTCTGTCATCCAATGTCCTAACTTGAGATTTGCTTATTTCAGGCTATTTTGTTATTATTCTCCATAAATAGTCATCTTTTGAGTGTCAGTCACCGGTGCAATTTTTTTTCTTGATATGTTTTGCTCAAGAAACTTGTGTATCAGACATGAATTGGCTCTTATTGCAGACAATCCTTTTGTCTGATTTTGTCACTTTTTTTTTATTCTTGCATCTTTGCCCTCTTTAGTGTGACCTAGGTGCTGTGTTGCTGTGGGGATGACAGACACCCCACAGCCTGGCATGGAACACTGGTTTGCTCGACACCTAATGAATAGAGTTGCTGCCGGCTGCAGTTTCCGGGTCGGTCGTAAATAGTCCCACTTTCCTCAGTCATTACGGACTAAGTGCAAGTTTCATTTGGATTAGAGACTGCAATGAAAGTCCATCTTCCTGGATCAACGCTCTCCAGAGTTAATCGACGAAGGTGGATTTTTGTTGAATTTTTTTCTTTTATTTATTCCAGTTATGAATATGTAGGATATTTTATTTATCATGGTGTGTGTGATGTGTGGTGTTAAGTGATCAGTATATAAAAAAAAAAGCAAACAAGAAAGACAGACCATTAATATTTTGCTATAAACTGGCCAGCCAAAAGTTGGTCAACTCTCGTCACCTAAACTTTTCATTTGGCTATAGTATTGATGACAAAAATGAGTAGGACGTGTACAGTGTACACTATGGCTTATGCATTTGTTGTATGCTCTCACAGTAGATGGTGATGTAGCCAATGCTGGGTAGTTCTTATAATATTCAGACCAATTTAATTTTTGAGTGGTATACATAATCCTTTTTGTGACATGCATCTCTGTGTCTCATTCTCTTGAAGTTGAAAAATATTCATTCTCTATTGCTTCATTACACCAAGTTAAAATGTCAGCTTTTGTCCTGCATGGGAAGCATTGTTGTGTGTCTTAGCAGTGCTTCAGGCATATTTAAGTGTCTGCTACTGACCTCAAACAGATCCTTTATGTATGCTGAACTTCCTACACTCTGAATTGCACCCTTAGAGTAGATTCCTCTCCCACTGCCATAGACTGCATATCTTAATATTAGGAGCACAGCCATGCATTTCTTCAGAGTATTATTGATGCAGCCACCAGCAAGTGGGATTACCAGCCACCAGAGTTTCTGCTGCAGTCACCACCACATTCTAGTACCTTGTGTTCACCTAATGTGTACTTGTTTTTGCTTCCTAGTAAAATTATTAATGTAGTTGAGCAAGCATTAACAGCCAATAACACTTATGTTAGTGAAGTGATTAACAGGAGCCCTTTATGTTATTGTATTGACCTACTTATACCTGCTGTAAACAAGACAAATGCTTATGATAATGGGTACTATACTCATTTATATTCATTGATAATAGTAAACCTGTACAGCTTTCCTTAAGGGTAAAGCTTAAAACTCTAACCATGGATTATATTGATTATTTGATTAATTGATGATGCATGGTAGTGGATTATGATGTTTTACAAAATGATTTATTATCAATCTATAGTTTATACATACAAACAGCATTTCCACTCGCATTTATCATTGTATGTAGTGAAAAGCTCAACAGAACAAAACATGTAAGGGTTTGTACTGGGTAGAACATTTGTTATGTGTGGCTTGTGGATTTCACTGTTGTACTATGAGCAGATACACAGCTGTGCACACAAGACTGTGGCTCAAGAGTGTGTGAAGCCACAAGTTACTGTTTGGTACAAAGTATTGTTCACCTGCTAAGGGTGCACATCATTTAAGGGTCCAAACCTTGTGATACACTTTTAGAATGGAGCAATGAACTCCCTTGATTCCATAGTAGAGATTGTGGCTGTAACATGATGGCTGTTCTATAGGTTTTGGAACTTTGTTCCTCTTGTGGTAGTGTAACTCGGCAGCCTCGCATGAATACACAGTGCCACGGCACTAAGCTACCGAGGGTCAGAGAAGTCACAATCCTTGACCAGTAGCAGGTGCACAACTGTCTTCTTGTCCTCCACCCAGGACGCATCAGTCCTGTGGGGACACGGTGACCTCAACGGCAGTGTTGGTCCCCGGGTGGCTGGCACGGAAGCCTGGAGTGCCGGGTGAGTTGTGCCAACTGGTGGCGCAGGATCACGTTGGCCTGGATGGGCTACCCAGCGACAGTTTTCCATTGTTGAAGTTTTCGTGTCACAGAAGGAAGACTTCACACTTTTTTCCAGGGAATTTAAAGATGAAGAAAGAAAGATATGTATATTTTTCCAGTTCAAAACTCTACAAGAATTTTTTATGTGTGGACAGTATAGATATGTGGCATGTAGTGAAGGAATTTAATCTGCCACAAGATGTTTTTAATATTTTATTATTATTGATTTTATTTTATTGATCATCTGAAGAATGTAGTGAAAACTACTTCTTAGTCACACTGGAAAGAAAAATTTTTAGAGACACAAGTGAGTGTCACAGTGCATTTACAAATCTGAGATCTGTCATTGTCTCCCCTGTGGCCAGTGTTGCCACGGGGGAGACACAGATGAACAGTCTGCCTCCCTCTGTTTGCTCCATGTTTTATATTTATGTTCCTTTTCTCCCTCTCCTGTACTCTGCATTGAGATTTATCACTTACCTTTCACAGAAGACGTAATCTCATCTTCTGGTCTTCCATTTCTCATTTCATCCAAGGTTTCATTATTCCATGAAAGAATTACTATTTTACTAATATTTGTTCAAACTAAATTTCTATAGATATATTTTTTCATATTATATAGAGGACTTGTGTGAAACTAATGGGCTTTCCTCAATAATCTTCACTGCTAACCAAACAATGACAGGACGTGCGGGGCCCTGGATGCCGTGCTGCTGCTGTCATCAGGAGTTCTGCCGCACGGCTAGCCTGGGCCATGCTCCCCACACATGGGCATTTATGCAAATCTATGTATTTTTATTTTGGTACAATATAATCTCATGCCCATTCCTTGCACTGTAACTAACATGTACAAAAAGGTGCCACATTGTGTTTGACATTGTAACACTAAATATTTTGACTATTTCAACAAAGACATCATTTTGTAGTACTACATATTACACATTGTAACTTTTTTTTTTATCTATTTATCTTTTTTTAATGAGTGTGTGTGTGTGTGTGTGTGTGTCTGTGTGGTTTGGGAGGGTTTGTCCTTCACTTCCTGGTATCACACTATGTAATAATCAATTCTTACACTGTGGTTTCCTATTTCACCCTAATCTGTGATCACCATTAAAGTAGCCTACTAGCTTACAATGCAGCCACTGCTGTCAGTATTACATACTCTGTATCTTGTATGTCATCTGCCAGTCACACTATGCCATTTATAGTGGCCATGTAACTTCCTTAGTCTCTTATTTCTCTCTACAGTAATATTTCTACAACCATTTAATGATATCTTCACTCCAGTCTGTGACTAAACGATTCCTATGCCTTTTGTTGAGGCCTTTTTAAGCAAACAGTTTCCCTTTAACCTTGATGACCTCCCAGCAACCACAAGAGTCCATAACTTCACCCAACACATCAAGACGATTAAGGTGCCTTCCATCGCATTTAGTGTCGTAAATCGATTTTTCCTGGCAAAGTGGCCGTGCCTGTGTGCCGCTCTCCTCGAAACTAACTACGTCTAGGTGTATTCTTGCCAGTGCTTGGTGAGAGTAAGGTTTATGAATTAGTGTTCCAACGTAAACTAGTAGTACAAGTAGTAGTGCCTATTTGATATGAATGTCTGTCACGTCATTTTATTTTTACGATTTGATTCCTCTGATGATGATGATGATAAGTGAGATGTGTTTTGTGTATATATATATATTTTTTTTATGAGAATGTGAAGTGAATTTCATCCAGCATTTATTTATATGTATACATCACTCTTGCATGTGTACTGCAGCGATGTACACTCCTAGAAACACAAGCATGCACGTGGAAATTTCAACACGAATTGGTTTATTTGACAGACTGATTCTGCATGACCCTCAAAAAATCTTTCTTAAATAGTTGTCCTGGAGAGCCTTCCCTTGCCACACCACCACCACCAGCATTGCCTTCAGGTCAGGAGGGGGAAGCTGCGTCCTGGCTTGATGCTTAGCTGTGTGTGTGGTGAGGTGAGGTGAGGACTCCAACCCACCAACCACATAATGTAACTTTGTATCATCAGAAACAGCTGTAGGTACAGTAAGCCTTCTCCTACTTTACTGAGCATGGTTAAGAAATACTCCTTAAAGTCACAATGCATATCTACACTATCTGATGACCTTACCATAAGTCTCAGATATGTATTTTTTATTTATACATTAATGTAGCAATAAAATAAATCTAAAAAATCATACAGTGTTTTATATCAACCAGCGAGTGCATGAAGAGAGCAGTGGAGGAAAGAGGAATGGTTTGTGGACAGTAGAGGGGGTCCTTTCAGTGAGGAAGTGAAGAAACCACCAGGAATTCATAGGCAATGAAGAAGAAGAAAGTCTTTAGATAGAGAGATTGGAAGAAAAAAAATACATAAGAACATAAGAAAATGAGGGAAGCTGCAAGAGGCTGTCAGGCTTACATGTGGCACTTCCTGTATGAGCAAAGCTACTGAATTCCTTTTTTTTTTTTTTTTTTTTTTTTTACGTAGGGAAGAGGGCCAGCCAAGGGCAAAAAAAAGAAAGTTAGAAAAAAGCCCACTTGAGCGCTGGCTCTCCAAAGAGTAGAAAGTGCCAGAACCGTCAGCCAGAATTAGGGGAGCAAATGCCTCGATACCTCCCTCTTAAAAGAAAACAAGTTGTAGGAATTTGGAAATACAGATGCAGGGAGGGAGTTCCAGAGTTTACCAGTGAAAGGGATGAATGATTGAGCGTACTGGTTAACTCTTGCATTAGGGAGTTGGACAGAATAGGGATGAGAGGAAGAAGAAAGCCTTGTGCAGCGTGGCCGGAGGAGGGGAGGCATGCAGTTAGCAAGATCAGTAGAACAGTTACCATGAAAATAGCGATAAAATATAGAAAGGGATGCAACATTTCGGCGGTGAGAAAGAGACTGAAGACAGTTAGTCAGAGGAGGGAGTTGATGAGACGAAGAGCTTTCGATTCCACCCTATCAAGCAAAGCTGTGTGACTGGAACACCCCCAAACATGCGAAGAGTACTCCATACAGGGACGGATAAGGCCCTTATACAGAGTAAGCAGTTGGAGGGCGAGAAAAACTGGCGGAGACGCCTCAGAACACCTAACTTCATAGAAGCTGTTTTAGCAAGAGATGAGATGTGAAGTTTCCAGTTAAGATTATGAGCAAAGGACAGACCGAGGATATTCATTGTGGAAGAGGAGACAGTTGAGTGTCATTGAAGAAGAGGGATAGTTGTCTGGAAGGTTGTGTCGAGTTGATAGATGGAGGAATTGAGTTTTGAGGCATTGAAAACTACTAGATTTTCTCTGCCCCAATCGGAAATTTTAGAAAGATCGGAAGTCAGGCGTTCCGTGGCGTCCCGCGTGATCTGTTAATTTCCTGAAGGGTTGGACGTCTCTGAAAGAACGTGGAAAGATGTAGGGTGGTATCATCAGCGTAGGAGTGGATAGGGCAAGAAGTTTGGTTAAGAAGGTCATTAATGAATAATAGAAAGAGAGTGGGTGACAGGACAGAACCCTGAGGAACACCACTATTAATAGGTTTAGGAGAAGAACAGTAGCCGTCTACCACAGCAGCAATAGAGCGGTCGGAAAGGAAACATGAGATAAAGTTGCAGAGAGAAGGATAGAAGCCGTAAGAGGGCAGTTTTGAAATCAAAGCTTTATGCCAGACTCTATCAAAAGCTTTTGATATGTCTAACGCAACAGCAAAAGTTTCACCGAAATCTCTAAAAGAGGATGACCAAGACTCAGTAAGGAAAGCCAGAAGATCACCAGTAGAGCGACCTTGACGGAAGCCATACTGGCGATCAGACAGAAGATTGTGAAGTGACAGATGTTTGAGAATCTTCCTATTCAGGATAGATTCAAAACTTTAGACAAGCAAGAGATTAAAGCTATAGGACGGTAGTTTGAGGGGTTAGAACGGTCACCCTTTTAGGAACAGGCTGAATGTAGGCGAACTTCCAGCAGGAAGGAAAGGTAGAAGTCGATAGACAAAGTTGGAAGAGTTTGGCCAGGCAAGGTGCAAGCACAGAAGCACAGTTTTTGAGAACAATAGGAGGGACCCCATCAGGTCCATAAGCCTTCCGAGGGTTTAGGCCAGCAAGGGCATGGAAAACATCATTACGAAGAATTTTGATTGTAGACATGAAATAGTCAGAGGGAGGAGGAGAGGGAGGGACAAGCCCAGAATCGTCCAAGGTGGAGTTGTGAGCAAAGGTTTGAGAAAAGAGTTCAGCTTTAGAGACAGAAGAGATGGCAGTGGTGCCATCAGGATGAAATAAAGGAGGGAAAGATGAAGAAGTGAAGTTATTTAAGATGTTTTTGGCTAGATGCCAGAAGTCACGAGGAGAGTTTGAGTTTGAAAGATTTTGACATTTCCTATTTATGAAAGAGTGTTTGGCAAGTTGAAGAACAGACTTGGCATGATTCCGGGCAGAGATATAAAGTGCATGAGATTCTCTGTGTTTCTCTTCTTCATGGCATCTCCAATCTATTTTTTAACTCCTGTTAGTTTCTTACATGATAAAGAACGAGATATATATATATATATATATATATATATATATATATATATATATATATATATATATATATATATATATATATATATATATATATATATATATATATATATATATATATATATATATATATATATATATATATATATATATATAGTTTTCAATGCCTCAAAAACTCAATTCCTCCATCTATCAACTCGACACAACCTTCCAGACAACTATCCCCTCTTCTTCAATGACACTCAACTGTCTTCCTCTTCCACAATGAATATCCTCGGTCTGTCCTTTGCTCATAATCTTAACTGGAAACTTCACATCTCATCTCTTGCTAAAACAGCTTCTATGAAGTTAGGTGTTCTGAGGCGTCTCCGCCAGTTTTCTCGCCCCTCCAACTGCTTACTCTGTATAAGGGCCTTATCCGTCCCTGTATGGAGTACTCTTCGCATGTTTGGGGGGTTCCAGTCACACAGCTTTGCTTGATAGGGTGGAATCGAAAGCTCTTCGTCTCATCAACTCCCTCCTCTGACTAACTGTCTTCAGTCTCTTTCTCACCGCCAAAATGTTGCATCCCTTTCTATATTTTATCGCTATTTTCATGGTAACTGTTCTACTGATCTTGCTAACTGCATGCCTCCCCTCCTCCTGCGGCCACGCTGCACAAGGCTTTCTTCTTCCTCTCATCCCTATTCTGTCCAACTCCCTAATGCAAGAGTTAACCAGTACGCTCAATCATTCATCCCTTTCACTGGTAAACTCTGGAACTCCCTCCCTGCATCTGTATTTCCAAATTCCTACAACTTGTTTTCTTTTAAGAGGGAGGTATCGAGGCATTTGCTCCCCTAATTCTGGCTGACGGTTTTGGCACTTTTTCTATTCTTTGGAGAGCCAGCGCTCAAGTGGGCTTTTTTCTAACTTTCTTTTTGTTGCCCTTGACTGACCCTCTTTCCTACGTAAAAAAAAAAAAAAAAAAAAAAACGTAAAAGGAACAATGAAGAATAGAAAAATAAATAAAAAAGTTCCTGAGTAGGTATTTCCTTATTTATTTTCTATATAAAAAAAGGAAAAAACAGGCAAGGACAACAGAAAACAAAGGTCCACTTAGTTGCCAGCTCCCTTACAGGTCTGATAGAGTTAGCCAAAAGACAGGAACAAATGCCTTGAAATCTCCCTCTTAAATGAGGTCAAGGCGAGATGCTATGGGACGCCTAACTTCTGATCTTTCACTTGTTTCTGATTGGGGTAGAGAAAACCTGGTTTTGTTCAATGCCTCAAAAACTCAATTTCTACAACTATCTACTCGACATAACCTTCCAGACAACTATCCTCTCTTCTTCAATAACACTCAACTTCCCCTCTCCTCTACATTAAACACACTCGGTCTATCCTTCACTAAAAATCTAAACTGGAAATTTCACATCTCTACTCTTGCTAAATCAGCTTCCAAGAAGTTAGGTGTCCTATGGCGTCTTCGTCCATTTTCTCTCCCTCCCAGCTGCTTGCTCTGTACAAGGGCCTTATCCGCCCGTGTATGGAGTATGGCTCTCATGTCTGGGGGATCCACACACAAGCTTTACTAAACAAGGTGGAATCTAAAGCTTTTCGTCTTATCAACTCTTCTCCTCTAACTGACTGTCTTGATTCTTTAAGTCACCGCCGCAATGTTGCATCTTTATCTGTCTTCTACCGCTGTTTTCATGCTGTCTGCTCTTCTGAACTTGCTAACTGCATGCCTTCCCCTCCTGCGGCCTCGCTGCACAAGACTCTCTACTTCTTCTCATCCCTATTCTGTCCATCTTCCTAATGCAAGAGTTAACCAGTATCTTCACTCCTTCATTCCCTACACTGGTAAACTCTGGAACTCTCTACCTGTGTCTGTATTTCCACCTGCCTATGACTTAAACTCTTTCAAAAGAGGAGTGTCAAGACACCTCTTACGTTAACTGGACCCTCCTTTTAGATTTTTTGTTTTTCTCTTTCTACTTTCCTCTTAACAGGGCCTGGCAACCAGCGGGATTTTTTTTTTTTCCAACACTTTGTTTGCCCTTGGCCAGTGCCCTTGTAATGTAGGAAGATGGAAATAAAGAACTAGGCAGGGAAGGGAGTTCCAGAGTTTACCAGAGAAAGGTATGAAAGATTGAGAGTACTAGTTAACTGTTGCATTAAAAAGGTGGACAGAGTAGGGGTGAGAGAAAGAAGAAAGTCTTGTGCAGCGAGGTCGCACGAGGAGGGAAGGTATGCAGTTAGCAGAATCAGAAGAGCAGCTAGAATGAAAATAGTAGTAGAACTAGATATGAAGAGATGTAATATTCCGGCGGTGAGAAAGAGGCTGAAGACAGTCAGTCAGAGGAGGGAAGTTGATGAGACGAAGAGCTTTTGATTCCACCCCTAAACTGTGTGAGTAGAACCCCCCGAAACATGCGAAGAGTACTCCATACAAGGATGGATAAGGCCCCTGTACAGATTTAGCAGTTGGAGGGGAGAGAAAAACTGGCGGAGGCGCCTCAGAACGCCTAACTTCATATAAGCTGTTTTAGCAAGGGATGAGATGTGAAGTTTCCAGTTTAGATTAGTAAAGGGCAGACCGAGGATATATAAGTGTAGAAAAGGGGGACAGTTGAGTGTTATTGAAGAAGAGGGGATAGTTGTCTGGAAGGTTGTGTAGAGTTGATAGATGGAGGAATGGAGTTTTTGAGGCATTGAACACTACTAAGTTTTCTCTGCCGCAATAAAAAATGTTAGGTAAAAAGAAAAGGCGTTCTGTGGCGTCCCTTGCGTGTGATGACTTCAAGGGTTTGTTGGTCGTCTCAGAAATGTCGTGGAAAAGTGTAGGGTGGTATCATCAGCGTAAGAGTAGATAGAGCATGAAGTTTGGTTAAAATCATTAATGAATGATAGAAAGAGAGTGGAAGAGAAGGCAGAACGCTGAGAAACACCAGTGTTAACAGATTTAGGAAAAGAACAGTGGACGTCTGCCATAGAGGTAATAGAACGGTCTGAAAGGAAACTTAAAGGTGCAGAGGGAAGTATAGAAACCGTGGGAGAGCAGTTTTGAAATCAAAGCTTTGTGCCAGTCTGCCGGACTGGCACAAAGCTTCTAATATGTCTAACGTCACAACAAAAGTTTCACAGAAATCTCTAAAAGAGGATGACCAAGATTCGGTAAGGAAAGCCAGATCATCAGTAGGCCGGCCTTGACGGAAGCCATACTGATGATGATGAAGATAGAGGTATGAGGAATATATAGGAAAGCCAAACAGTAACCGATCATATAAGTAGTATAACTTCGCACATTGGATTTACATCATAATTTCTGCTAGTAAGTCATCTTTGTTAATGAATTGTGTCACAGATGGTAGTTTGTTATAAGTGACCACACCATAAAAGCCCGGCCCGGCAGGGTGAGAAAGGCGGCAACATACAGTTGTTCGTATTTCCAATATTCCATGAAAGAATTTGTCGAGGAAGTTAAAACATGGGAGCTGGTGATAGTGATAATAGTGGTGAAAAAAAAAAAAAAACGTGAATAATTTGAGAGAGAGAGAGAGAGAGAGAGAGAGAGAGAGAGAGAGAGAGAGAGAGAGAGAGAGAGAGAGAGAGAGAGAGAGAGAGAGAGAGAGAGAGAGAACTACACTGCTACAACATGAAAATATATGCATACAGAACTGAAGAGTGAAGATACTGAAATTGCGCTTCAGTGCAGCTATTGTTTTCCCCCAGATTACTAATTGTTGTATGATCATTACAATTTTAGCATTTTATAACAGACTACCATTATTTATATTTTTAGCAAGTTTAAAACATAGAGAGTACACTGAAACCCTTAAAGATATATATTATGTCTTCAATGTAAAGTTTTGGCGCACTCGAACGCGTATAGTCGGCGTAAACAACATTGTCTGTCCGGCGAGAATAGCACAGTGCGGAGGATTTATCATCATTCACACCTTATTCACAGTGTACCGGTGCGTGGTGAAGTAAGAATAAGTGACAGTGAGTATCGAGGGTTAAATGGCTTGGGTGTGAAGTGACCGGGAGAGAGCGAAAAGAGCGTGACGAGGGTTGAGGTGGCGAGGACCTACCTGCCAAGGAGCTACATGAGGTGAGACGCTTCTTGTGTTGGTATTTTGACATGTTTCCGTGTGTGCCTGTGTTTTGTCAGTATTGAAGGGGAGTAGGAATGCAGGCTGCTATTCAAGACTAAGTGGGATGGTTTAGGTGTTTGAAAGAAGAGGTGTGCTAATTGAGTGATCAGTGACCGCTCATTCTTATTATGTGTATGTCCCGCCATTGTTCAAGGTGACTAGGGAAGCACGTTAATATGTGTAGGTCAGGCAAATTCAAGTTTTAAAGTGGGACAATGTAAATATATGGAAGAGACGACGTATTAATCAAGTGACAATGTTTATGTAGTATCTCCAAAAATTACTTGCTGTGAATGGTGTGTATGTCTGTTCCTTTGAGCATTCTCTCACCTGGTGAGTTTTCCGGTGTCCAGTGGGAGCCGCACTGCTGATGTGCTAGTCCGTCAATACATTTTTGCAAAATGTTCACAATCAATTGGATAGTTCATTATCTGCAGCTGCAAAAGTAAGAAAAATGGGTATACTCATACAGATGGTTGTCAAGATGAGCGGAAAGGGATGCCTTGAAGCCAGGATGAATATTTAAAAGAGATCTTTTCTTTAGCAAATATGGCCGCTTGTCTTCATAGACTTTCATAGGAAAGACAAAATTTGATCTATTTTGGTGTCCCAGACTAAATAAACAAAGACAAACAATCTAAGCTAACATAACCCAAAATCTAAGCTAATCTAATCCAACTCTGTTTCTGGCACAATGTGGTGCTTTTCAAAAACATCAGTATGAGTCGGTAATAGCCGAGCACACAAAAAATGCTTCATAGACATGAAATGCAGTGAGTATACCACCAGTTCACTACAACATGTAGTCATGTCATACGCTGGTGACAAGAACCAATAGTTAACCAAACCGGATACTGATTTGGCAAAAACAGTATTCTAGGGAAGAGTTCCAAAGTGTTATTCCTCTGACATCGAAGAACCATTTGTGTATGTGTGTGTATATATATATATATATATATATATATATATATATATATATATATATATATATATATATATATATATATATATATATATATATATATTTGTATATCTGATTGTGTTCTCATATGAAGTATCTTGTAGTGATGACCTGTAGTGGTATCCAGTATATATTGGGTTATTTACAGGACATACTTATAGGAGCAATAGTGCAGTGACAATAAATTATTCGCTAATACTGTTGCACAACAATTGACTGTGAATTGAGTGTAAATCCAAAGTTGAGTGTTGGTGTTATACGCCGTGAATGTTCTTCGTTCATTGTCTCTGGACAGAATTAATCAGACATATCTGTAATATATTCTGAATTGTGGGAATGCTTCATTAAAGTAACATTCTGTCTTTTATTTTCTTAGGAGTGAGCCGACAAGATGCATATTGCCGTTGAAGGATGTTCTCATGGGGAACTAGACACCATCTACAATGTGATCCAGAGGTTGGAGCAGATGCACGGCTTCAAGGTGGACCTCCTGCTGTGCTGTGGAGACTTCCAGTCCGTGCGCAATGAACAGGACCTCAAATGCATGGCTTGTCCTATCAAGTATATGAGTATGCATGATTTCTACAGGTGAGGAGCATAACTGCTTCAACCATATTGATGAAAGGAACTGATGTTGATGTTTGATATTTACATATTGAAAATTACTCATTGCTATTTCCTGGTGATATCATCATGGCAAAATGGTATATCACAGTCATATCCTCATTATGTATTATGCACTCTCCTCTCTACTCTTTCCATCTTTTTCCTTCTATTTTAAGTATTCATAAGATCCATTCACACTGTACAGTGTTGCTTGGTTATGAAAGGCCATTCTTGGGCTGCCTGGTTATGCTGCTTGTGGTGTGTTTAGCCAGGTTAGATTAGTTTGCTGTGCTGAGCCTAAACATACAGGAGGAGGATATGGATTGCTTCCGGTGAAGATTTGTCTCTGCACAACACTCAAGAAATTGCCCACACCCTGACCCTCACACACACCCACAACACCTCACACTACCTTGGAGCGGACATGACAGTTTTTCAACACCGTACTGCCTTAAAGTTTACACTACAGTGCACACCATAATGTGTACACAAGACTTTACCTACATATTTCATCTTGGCTATAATATTGCTAACACCTTGTCCAACCTTAATTCCATACTTTTGTGATTAACTTTTAAGCCACTACTCCTTCCCAACCTTCACCTACTATAGTAATATCTCCACACCTTGCCTCCTGCATGAGACTGACCTGAATCTCTCGTTGCAACTCCCAGGTACCATTCAGGTGAGAAGAAAGCCCCTGTCTTGACCATTTTCATCGGAGGCAACCACGAAGCCTCCAACTATCTGCAGGAGCTTCCCTATGGTGGGTGGGTGGCCCCTAACATTTACTACATGGGGTATGCCGGAGTGGTCAGATATGGAGGGCTGCGCATTGGGGGCCTGTCAGGGATATATAAGGGCCCAGACTACCTCAAGGGCCACTATGAAAAGACACCTTATTCCGACGATTCAATACGCAGTGTTTATCATGTGCGAAACCTTGAGGTCTTTAGGCTGAAGCAGGTGAGGTCAATGCTGCCTCATGAGGGGTTGCCCACTCTTGTGTTGTTGTCAGTACCTACTAGCGTTTGTTTGTTGATATCTGTTGTAGACACTTTGCTGCTCAAGCAGTTTCTTTATTTTCTCTCATGTTGGTGTGTTTTAATGGATTTTTTTTTTATTAATTTTTTTGTGTTTTCGTTAATGCACCAGGTATACCAATGCTCACTGTTTTTTCTTTGGTTTGAAATTATGTATCTAGTAAATATATTCAATCATTAAAATACCATGCAGTATATTTATGGATTCTCAGACATACCTATAGTCTTCCAAATCTAAACGTGGCTTTCTGGCATGGCTCCGTAGGGAATTGTCAGCCTTCCAGCTCTGCCAAGTCTACATGAATCAACGAATTAAAGCTTCGTGCACAAAATTAAGAGGCATATAAAATGCTTTGATAAAAATCCAGCATCATCAAATATTATAAGAAAATCATTAAAAGGAAAGTTAACCTTCCTCACTTAGAATATTCACATCACAGTAACAAATGCTGACAGACTTGTGTAACAGTGTTGCTGTAAAAATGTTGTAATCCTTATCAACGTTCACCATAGTCCTTAGTAATACAAATGGTGCAATAACTGTTTTCCAAATACAATACATATGAATACATATATCAATAAAATGAGGTGTTGTGTATATAAGCTAAAATATTGTTAATTCCATTCATGTGGCAACACTCATTACCATCCAAGGTGTGGCCTACCTGCAAGACACAGTGGAGGACACACAGTTTACAAAGTAAAAAAAGGAAATTAAGAAAGGCAGGAAGAAGAATGAACACACACACACACACACAGATATATATATATATATATATATATATATATATATATATATATATATATATATATATATATATATATATATATATATATATATATATATATAGGGAAAGAGAGAGACAGAGAGAGAGAGCAGGGATTAGGGAAGAAGAGAAAGTGTTTGGTCAGGTCACACACTTGGCCATTCAAGTTCTGGTGGCAGGGCTGGAAGGCCAACAATTCCCTAAGGAGCCACACTAGAAAACCATGTGTAGGTTTGGAAGACTATAGTCAGAAGTTAGGTCTCATGTGATGGGCTGAGAATATATTGTAAGTCAAGGTTTTGTTGAAAGTCTTAGATTTTATAATAATTAGTCAACCATTTTGTAAATTTGTTTATTTTAAGTCTCGTCTTTTTATAATCAGTAGTCAACCATTTTGTAAATCCATTTATTTTAAGTCTCATCTTTATTCCCAGAACTTCTGATAGCTAGATTAATAGGAAATTGATGCGGTAATTTTAGCACATCACATAACCAGCAGCTGCTTAAGACACCCTCTGCCCTGCACAGCTCTCCGGCGACCATGACGTGTTCATGAGCCACGACTGGCCACGCGGCATCTACCACCACGGGCCCAAGGAGAGGCTCATGCGACTCAAGAAACACTTCCGCTCCGAGATAGAGAACAACACCCTGGGCTCTCGTGCCGCCGAGGAAGTGCTGAAAAAACTGCGGCCAAAGTATTGGTTCTCTGGCCACCTCCATGTGAGGTTCCCTGCCGTCCTGCAGCACAAGGTGGGCCTCCAGCAGCAGTGTGGACGTGCTGCCTCAATACTCAGTGCTGTGGTACCTGAGGTTCATGTTGTATTAGTGCATATAGTGATAAATGCCTGAATATTTGATGAAGCTTGATACAGTGAAATCATTCTTGATATTCTGATATCTCTTACAGTCTGTCTATTATCTCTCTGTCCATCTATCTACTGTCTTTCAAACCATCTTTTCTCTATGAATTAAATGATATCCAAATGTTATCCAAGTGTGACATTAGTGAGGTCACTTATCATTACACATTCTACATTAAGATATTGTTTGTCAGTACTTACTACATATATCAATTTTTATTACTTCAGACTTTTTTTCTGGCTACTTCTACCATGTGTGGCTTAGCCACACTTTTTTTAAAGAACAGTATTCCGGAGAAGGATGGAAAAAAAAAAAAAAAAAACTAAATGGTGACGAAGTGATGGAGTAGGCAAGGAGCCTTGATTTATGGGCCTCCTGTCCCCGTCTGGATTTGCACGATGCTTACACAGTATTTGTTTTGTTTTACTCCTCCATTTGCCTTCTATAGTGCAGTACAAACTTTGCTTCATGCCTTGTGTTACCTTTTGATTTTTACTGATTTATACTTTTACCACTGTAGCACACATTATGGAAATAGACTTCCAGCTGTAGTGCTTGATCTGCTTATGGGAGATATTGAACATTGCGTTTGATCTCTGGGAGTTGGATCAGACCTTAGAATCATTGCAATGTCATCCTCTTAGACAGGTCCATCACATTGATATACTACTAATTAGTTGTTTCATCATATTAAGTTTTGCCAAGGAGTCCTCCACATTTATATAATGATTTGTACTTACATGTATCAGTAGTTCACCTTTGGTTACAGTAACTCACAGTGAGCTAACTGGCACCTCTTGTGGTTGTAGAATGTTAGATACCTAAACTTTACACTGTCTAGATTATTGCTTTACTCATCAGGCCATTTTCATTATATGATTTGTTAAAGAAATTGTCTCAAGTATAAGCAGACCTTCAATGTGGCTTTTTTTATTCCTTCACAGTAACTAATGTTTATTTCATGTCCATGCTTTCATAAAGGTCTGTCTCACCAGTCATTGACAGAATACTTCATATACATTTGAGGTTACTTTTTTGTCATGAAAAATTATTGAATTGTTATTGGGCATTGCAGTCAAACCAAAAAAGGAAAAAAAGCATTGGATATCTCAAAGAGTCTCTGTGCAAGGGTAGTGATATTATTGTACTACATCCTCACCCAACACAGAGGCTTTGTTAACTGTGCTTTACTCTTTTTAATTATTTCCCTGTGGTGATGATTACTGAAGAGTACCAGGTGCCAGTTGGCTGAGAATTTAGTATCTAGTTTTACAGTTAATAATTTTTTCTCATATGCTACATGACTTAAGTTAATACCTTTGCCATTCTTTTAGCACATGGAAAAATTGTAGGGTATATAATGACTAGTTACTTCAGCTAGTGACTTCTCTCTCACTGTCCTCTGAATTGGTAGTGAGTAGCCTGATGGAGTTAGTCAACTGTTAGTAAGGGATTTCCTGTTCCCAAAGGAGTAAGGTCATGCTTATATTTGGTGTGTCCTGCTGTTTGAGGGAGGTGGCTGGGCTGGCCGCACCCTGGCCTGAGCCACAGTAGTGTGGTTCTTGTACATTTTGTAAAGCTTTGCTCATCCTTTGCTTGACTGTGTGACCATAATAATCCAAGTAGTTGTGAGAACCTATTGCACTTCAGTCATAAACCATTAGTTAAAGAAAAAACAAGAAAGTGCCTAAGAATTTATGTGGTTATCCTTATATAATTATTTCACATCCACAGAGATTAATAATGAGACCTGAATTTATCCCCATCAGAATTGTTTGCCTTCAGTGTCATTGTCAGTCTTTATTTACTTCTCTAATACAGGATGAAAATACTCAGAGTATCAAGGTCACAAAATTCTTAGCACTTGACAAGTGCCTCCCTCGGCGAGACTTCCTCCAGGTGATTGAGGTTCCAAGCACCGAGCCACTTGAGCTAAGTTATGATGCAGAATGGCTGACAATCCTCCGTCTTACCAACCACCTTCTCTCTGTTAGTGACAAGACAGTCTACATGCCAGGCCCAGGCAGTTCTGAGAGGTAACTTTACGCTGGTACTGGAACACTTCACCCTTGTTGAAGTAGCCAGTATGTGATCAGTGGTTTTCTGGTGTAACATTACGTATAGTTCTTTAAAGCAACATCCTGCTTTGCCAAGAATCCTAGAAGATCCTGGTGGTTCAATCCCATGGTTGTTGGTTTGATGTCTAGCAGCATGCCATTGTTGTCTCTTATCCTCTTAAAGCCATTGTGTTGAAAAGCAGCATATCATTTATGTTTTTAATCTGTGACTCGTAATATTTAAAAAATTCAAGTATACATCATATTTTTACACAAAGGAGAGTACTTATGTACCGGAAAATTTCTTCAGCCATTTAGTTCTTACCTGCATTGCTATGCAGACATATAGATCATCCTCATTGTCATCATCACCATGAGTTACCGTGACCATCATCACTTACTCCATCTTTTCTTCATGAGCACTTCTTGCATGATCTGCCATCTCTCTCTCTCTCTCTCTCTCTCTCCCTCCTTTTTTTTCATCATTTCATTACATCCAACAGACTGGGAAAGGGTGTCTTCTCTCTTTCTTTCTCAAATTCTTCCACTTGGCTGGAGAGGTTGTAGAGTTAACATTTCCTTATCAGCTCCTTTCTAAGATGTTTCCTGCAATAGTCTGTAATAATTAGTATTAGTTACCCATAGAAGTAGTGCAGTCAAAAACCCTAATTCTTACGTTTCACTGCTTCTCTCTAGCCTCTGATGGCATGAGTCTTAAGGTGTGATGGATTCCTTGCCGTCCTTGCAGATATCAATTTACACCGTCCCAAGAGGAAATTGCAGAAACTGTACAGAAGATGGAAGGCAACATGAGGATACCACTCAGCTTCTCCCCAACTGCCGAGTCCTACCAGGAGGCACGGGGCAAGCCGAGGATGGACCTGGTGCAGATGCCTCGGCCGTCGGTCAACCCACAGAGCACATTGCTGTGTGAGAGGTTGGGCATTGACGACCCACTTTCCCTTCTACTCGGCAATAAGCAGAGGACCCTTGCCTCTCCTAGAGTCAGTCAGGTCATGTCACCCACAATCAACGAGTCAGAACTCAACATCACCATGGAAACCTCCAAGCTGTCCACTAACCCTGATGAGGTATGTTTCTACCCATTGGTCAAAGTGTCTTGTTGGTTTTGTCTTTCTTTAATTAGAGATGTTCTGCATTCTGTCATGGGCACTCATAGATGGCTGTTTAATTTCAATCTCTTCACTGCACTGACTTGAGGATCCTTGTTTAATCTGACAATAGGTTCATTGTCATGGTGTTGTTCAGTTGGGTGTCTGATGCACCAAGGCAACAACCTGTGCCAAGTTTAGTATGCTGGCGTGTGACAGAGGAAGGTTTTTTTCAACTGGAAAGTGAAATGCATAATGAAAACCATTCTGTAGGAAGTATAAATAGAAATTGCAAAAGTTGGTATCAAAACAGTGTCGTGCCTCTTTTATTTACATTACATACATCAGTTGACTTCAGCATGTGTTATTTTGTCTTCATGCTGAACACGGAGTGCCATGTCTACCGCAGGTCTTTATCAGATTGTTATGAACACTATGTATTTATTTCCCGTGGAAGGTGGAGTTGAGTGATGATGAGAACCCAGACATCATCATGGAGATGAAGTTCACCCCTGACTCCCCAAGCAACCCAGAGTATGTGTTGAGCCCCATTAGGAGGGAAGGGACAGCCACTGCTGACAGTCCACAGCCCTATACCAGCTCACCTCTGTAAGCGTGTGACTGTGTGTGTGTGTGTGTGTGTGTGTGTGTTTGTAAGTGGGTATTTTTGTAAGTGACAAATTATTTAGGAATTCAGTAGACTATTTGATCAATCGCTAAATTATTTCCATTAACTTTGTGGTGATTTAAGGTTTTGTCACTTTTTATGTGAGTTCACTTATTATGTATTTACGGACTTGTGTTATTTTGAAAGTTTTGGAGGTGCTTTAGTGAATTTCATTAACAAGTTTTGTGATTCAATGCCTTATAAGGTTTTTTTAATGATTGATTTATGTATTTTATTTGTAGTATATATTTCTGGATTCCTTATTTCAAGTGATGTTTTGATGAAATGTTTTTTATTTTTTTTCATTAATTTGTGTTGATTGAAGTTTTTACTCTGGTATTTTCCTGTGATACTTTTATTATGTTTTGTAATATTGTGTTCATTAAGTGTGTGTGTGTGCACACACGTTTGCTTCTGTGTGTGTGCGTGTGTGTGTTATTCCAAATTAAACATCTTCAGAATGTCAGGATTAGAAGAAAAATAAGGATTTTGTTTTGGGAATTATTTACTTAAAGTGAAATTCAAAGAAAAATGTACACTATAACACACTCACTATATTTTGTTCCCTGGAAGTGATATTGAGTGCCCTACAAGAATCAGTCACATTAGTACACACTGCCTTCTTAGAGTTTAGGGGTACTATTATTATTTTACTGGTGAGGCAGTGTAAATCAATGTGGAGACTTTGTGGTAGAAATGCTGCTTGACTTACATACCTAGTGAAATAATTAACTTAACATTCTCTGATGCAATATTTTTCTTTTTATTCCTTGTGCAGGCATAATTAGTTTTTAATAACTGCATAATCAACTGAATTGTAAGAATGTAACATAATGTGTCGGCAGTTGGCTTACAAACTCCAGTAGGTTCATCCATCTTGCTTGGCTCAGCTTCCAGTGAACTGACAACGACTAACACCACTTCCCTCCCAGGCACAACAAGGAGTCAAGGCCGGGACTGGTCTTGTCGAATCCCAAAATTGGAGAGTCCAGTGAGATGGCCAAGATATCTGCCTGTGACTCCTCCTCCACCACCTCCTCCCTCAGTGAGAGTGAGTGTAGTCCACGGAGGAGTCCACAAGCCAAGCGACTCAATGAGGAGAAGGAAGGAGCTCAGATGGAAGCAGGGTCCTCCTCCACATCCAGTTCAGGCTCCAGTAAGATAAAAAAGTTAAAGAGGCGGAACCAAGCAATGTACTCATCAACGGAAGAGGAAATATAAATTTTCCATACCGGAATTAAATTGAGAAGAGTTCAAAGTATTTCCCGTGTTGTTGTACACTGCCGCGTTCGTAGCGACACGTTTTTATTGAAGAAGAATGAGTGAGTGACTGCGTGGGGTGGATGTCTGTCTGGCGATGTGTATTCTAAACTTTTGTGACAATTGGCTGCTAGTGATTGGTGATACTGAGTGTGTCATGAGAGGAAATTTATTACAGTTGTGTGTGTTGTTGGGATGTAAGGGAGTGTTTTGTATTGTTGCCAGTGTTGGATGGTGTTGGTGGTGCAGCAGAGTGAGGGAGTTCAGCTCCTCCTCTGTGTATTCCTGGTACAAAGTATGAAACATTTGCTTAATATTCTTTCCTACTTTTCAGTTCAATTGTATGACGACATTGTTGGATAAAAATAATATTTTACTACTTGCTTTAATGATAGGAATTTTATTTATAAAATTTTGTCCATTTTTTTCCTTTATCTGATTCTGAATAAAGATTACAGACGCCATATCGACTCAGGAGTTGATAAGCAGTGTATAAGTTTGGATGTTGTCTTAGCAAACTTTAGAACTACGTACAAGAGCATCTGTTTTATGTTGTGGACATAACTGTTGGCAGCAGGAGCACTGGGGGACAACTTAAGTTTGAGATATCAAGTGCAATGTAGAAATATCAATCAATCAGTCTCCGTGTCTATTCCCTGGCAAGTGCCTAGCACTGTGCCATGGAGAATGGAGTGTTGTAGGGCATATTGTTTCTTCCAAGGTCTTACGATCACTGACAGTTTAATTATTGGTTTCCTGCCTTTATTTTATATGATGTAATATG
This sequence comes from Portunus trituberculatus, assembly GCF_017591435.1. Taxonomy (NCBI): domain Eukaryota; kingdom Metazoa; phylum Arthropoda; class Malacostraca; order Decapoda; family Portunidae; genus Portunus; species Portunus trituberculatus. The sequence goes on from NC_059300.1 coordinate 30,635,397, forward strand.
CTTATTTGATAGCACTTTGCTTATGTTAACTTAAAAGAATGTAATTCACTTTTATATTCCTATTTCATAATGCATTCTGTAAATGTGTAATAGATTATAAAGAAATCTATATTATAAGGAATTTTTGTTTTTGGACTTTGCAGTTACCTTTGGTGAGCCTCACTTTTATGAAACTCAGCCATCCTCTTGCCCTAAGTGTACATGGAGTTACAGACTGGTCCTTGTTTTGGGGGTTATCCTCTTTTCAAAAATCTATAAAGACACAGACTGTTCCTAGTAGAGGGAACTTCTGTTCTTCATAGATATGCTTTCTGCCCTTCCATCATGAAAAATTTTTGGCTTAAGGATCTTACTTTTCTGGGTCTTCAGCCTGTGTTGGATGCTTTGGGTGAAGAGCTAATGTGCTGTGGAGACTAAGCAATCTTGGGTCAGAAGTACAACTGGCATGATTTTCACTACTAATACATGTCAAAGTTGCTAAGATTATTCAGCAGCAATGTGTGGGGCTGAGCTGATGCGCATCCCCAAGAGAGTGTTGCACTCATGGCCTACCTATCCAGTACTGACATACATCTATACCCTCCACTGTGCCTGTGTTAAATGTTGTCTCTTTCACTTTGTCATTTAGTAGTAGCACCCTCATTTACTACATAATGTTTTACAGCACAGACACAAGTGATATACTATGCAAGAAACCAAAGATCCTGTGCATATTTCTGTGAGCAAGCCTATTTTTCATCTTTCTACACTTAAACCTTTGGCCTTTTATAGCATGGTTTACATTTTTGGTATCCATGCTTCCTTTTCAGCTATTAAACAATCAAATCACTTGTGTCAAGAGAGCAGTTAGCAAGATGTTCCTACATTTGGATATTTTCTTTGTTCTACCAACACAGGATGTATCAACATTAGTGGTTGTCTGGTAAAAGTATAGTGTCTTCCTGTGTTTCCATATTGTTCTAAGATTTATTATTATTTTCTTTAGGGCAAATTGTGTTCTCTCCTAAATGTTTTCTTGCTGGCATGTTGCTAGAAAGAGGATTGGGTGGGAAGAAGCCTCACTTTCTCCAGTCTTATTCTTCCACACATATTTTACTGGTATTTAGTAGCACGCAGAGACAACGAAGGCCCTTGTTATAGGCCAACAGGTTATCTGGTATGTGTATTCTTGTGTAAGTGATGAGAGCATCTCTGCAGCCAGTTGTGAGTGATGGTGTCCCCAGAACAATCTCAGTTGATATCAGTTGGATAAATGCTGCTGTGGATTGAGATGACAGCTGTTCATCCAGTTATGAAATGTAACTAAATATTTACTATGATTATTTATCCTTTATACTGATATGATATCTGAAGATTTACTAATACTACCACTGTATATATTTTGAAATGTAGAATGACCATGTTTACCATGAATAATGTACTATATACACTACTTTTGTATAATTTGGTGGTGATAAATACACACAAAAAATTTATTTTAATCAGTTAATATCTTACAATATTTTGTAGTTAGTGAGTGTTACTCACTGAAGCACTTCTCTTTTCAGGGACACGAGAACCTTTCAAAATTGTGAGCCTTCAAGAATGCTCCGTGGTGTTGTCTGGAAATGATCCCCAGGAAGTAATCTACACAATGCTGTTCCATCAGTGCACCAGAGATGTGAGGTAAGTTGTTCTAAATGCACAGATTGTTAAATTCTGACACACTTGTATATCTGTGATTTAGGACACACACACACACACACACACACACACACACACACACAGTGTGTATGAATTACCTAAGAAACAATGAACTGGACATAATGTGTGTGGTGGAAACCAAGTTAAGGCCTGAAACAAAGCTAGATTGGTTTGATGTAAAACACTACAAAGTATGGAGAAATGATAGAAAGAATAAAGGAGGTGGTGGTATAATGGTTTTTACTAAGAAGGATCTGATAGTGAAGGAGGTGAACTTTAGTAAGGGAAATGAGGAAGTGATAAGTATACTTATAACAGATGGTAAGAGGGACATTAATATTATAACAGTATACATACCACCCAGAACCAGTGCTTGGAACTATGAACAGTATTGACACAGTGGGTGAGGTCACCAACAAGGTGCAGGGGACAGGATGTTGCAGCGAGGTTGAATTTGGTATTTACCAGGAGGAAATTGAACATGAATGTCCCTTGGGGAAAAGCGACCAAGATGTCCTAAGATTTGAGCTGGATATGGAATTAAGCACGGAAAAGAGTGTGGAGCACAGGGAGGAAAAATTAAATTATGTCATGGCAAATTATAACCATATAAGAGAGTTCTTTAATGAAATTGACTGATCTGTGATATATCAGGAAGGGGATATGCAATTGAAATACGATAAATTTATGGATTTATATAACTCTCCTGTGAAGAAGTTTGTGCCATATCACAGAAAGAGGATTTTAAATAATAAACAGTGGTTTAATAGAAATTGTGAAGAAGCAAAAAAGAACAAAGAAAAGGCATGGAAGAAACTTAAGAAAAACAGTGAAGTATTATCAAGAGAAGTCTACAAAACAGCAAGGAATAGATATGTTGAAGTAAGGAGAACAGCACAAAAGGAATATGAACAGAGAGTGGTGGAAAACTGTGATAGTGACCCTAAAATGTTTTACAAATTCATAAATGGAAAACTAAATAAAAGGGAGGCAATAGAAAAGTAAAAGATGGGGAAGAAGTATATGAGGATGCTAGAGATATAGCTGAAATATTGAACGACAACTTTTGCAAAGTGTTTACAAAGGAGGAGCATTTTACAGGAGGAAGGCCTACGGAAATAAAGCAAATGCAGGACATCATGGTTACTAAAGAAGATATAAGGAAAATTATAAGTAACTTGGATATTAATAAATCAATGGGGCCTGATGGCATATCTGGGAGGTTGCTGAAAGAATGTAAGGATCAATTGTTGAACCCCATATTTGATATTGTGGAAACCTCCATACGAACAGGAATAGTCCCGAAAGAGTGGAAAAGAGCTGACATTGTGCCTATATATAAGAATGGAAGTAGAATGGAACCGTTAAATTACAGACCAGTATCGTTGACTAGTATATTGTGCAAGGTATGTGAAGAAGTAATTAAAGCTAAGTGGAGTGAGTATCTAGAAAGTGAAAACATTCTGAGTGAAAGGCAGTTTGGTTTCAGAAAAGGAAGATCGTGCGTATCCAATTTATTATGTTTTTATTCAAGAGTGACTGACATACTACAACATAGAGAGGGATGGGTGGATGCTATTTACCTGGACTTGAGAAAGGCCTTTGATAAAGTGCCACACAATAGACTGATGTGGAAACTAAAGAAGATTGGAGGAGTAAGTGATAAACTAGCAAAATGGATGGAAAATTACTTAGTGGGAAGAGAAATGCGAACAGTGGTGAAAGGAAAGAAGTCCGAGTGGAAGAAGGTAACCAGTGGAGTTCCACAAGGGTCAGTGCTTGGTCCCATCATGTTTTTGATTTATGTTAATGATATGCCAGTAGGAATTGACAGTTACATGAATATGTTTGCAGACGATACTAAAATTATGAGGAGAGTAAAGAATGTGGAAGATTGTAACAAGTTACAGGAAGATCTTGATAAAATATATGAGTGGAGTAAAGAGTGGCAGATGGAATTTAATATAAACAAGAGCCATGTTATGAAAATGGGAAGAAGTAGATACAGACCAAACAGGGATTACAGGCTGGGTGATGAGAAAATTGAAGAGACCAATGAGGAGAAAGACTTAGGAGTAACCGTGCAAAACACTTTGTCACCGGAGAAACACATTAACAAGATATTTTGGAAAACATATAACATGCTTCAAAATATTGGTCTTGCATTCCACTACCTAGATGAAGGAATGATGAAGAAGATACTATGCACTTTAATAAGACCCCAGTTAGAATATGCAGCTTGCATCTGGTCACCGCATATGAAGAAAAATGTGAAGAAGGTGGAAAGGGTACAGAGGCTGGCAACAAGGATGGTACTAGGACTCAGGGAGTTAGGCTATGAGGAAAGACTGAGGAACTGGGGCTGACCACATTAGAAGAGAGAAGAACAAGGGGAGACATGATAACTATGTAAATTGGTGAACAAGATTGACATATTGGACAGAGAATTGATAAAGGTGACCACAAGTAATCATCTCCAAGGACATGGAAAAAAACTAATAAAAGACATCTGTCTAAATGACGTAGTTTCCCGCATCATAGTATTGATAAGTGGAATAAACTGAGCAGTGATGTCGTTGACGCAGTGTGTGTCAATCAGATGAAAGAGAGATATGACAGGAGTGGCTAAGGAGGCAGGACACAGAGAGCTTAGCTCGGGCCCTGTAATACACAAATAGGTAAATACACACACACACACACACACACACACACACACACACACACACACACACACACACACACACACACACACACACACACACACTCTCTCTCTCTCTCTCTCTCTCTCTCTCTCTCTCTCTCTCTCTCTCTCTCTCTCTCTCTCTCTCTCTCTCTCTCTCTCTCTCTCTCTCTCTCTCTCTCTCTCTCTCTCTCTCTCTCTCTCTCTCCAGATGAGTTTGTCAAATTATATTCCTGATTTACATCAAGCCACTTTTGGCCCATGAAAAGACACCCACAAAACAAGCAAAACCAGGAAACTTATTGACAATAAAAGCTTAATGTCAGAAGAATCAACAGGAAATAAAGTAGTGAATCTGATTTATTAATATTCCCAACACAGGTACAGTACTTATTTGTTATATTTTTGTCAAATATGCTCTGTATTTTGTCTGATTACTTGTAATATCACAATTCTGCTGCCTGAACAGACTCACAGTGGGTTACTCCAGTATGTCACATGTACACACAAAATGTTGGTTATCACCATCATTGTGTCCTTACAAACAGATCTCTCCAGCTCCTTGTGTGCCAGACCCACCTCATACTGTCCTTGAGGTTTAAGTCTGTATAATTTACTGCATCCTTAACTCTTTCTCCATTATTTCTTGTACACTTTGTGAAGCAAAATCCAAATGAGTGCAGGCTGTCAAGAAACATTCGAAGGTCTTTTGACTTTATAGTGATTATGATTGTTCATTTGCTTATCCTAAAACAACCTCAGGGATAAATGTGTCAGGATGTGTCTATGCACACTTCATTTTTGCACACCCATCTTGTAATTTGTCACACACACTTGCAACCCTCACTCAGTCTGTCTGTGCAACAAATGGCAGTTGTAGTGGCAGTTTCACCCTTTTTTTCATAGAGGCCTTGAGAAAAGTTAATTGGGAGCAAGCGGGCTGAGATGACCCAAGGTGACCCAGGAAACAATATATTACCCCAGATTGGGATTGGTTTTTGTTTATTATTCTTTCTTGTTATCACTATTAATCACTCTCAAAGGGTAAGAGGCAGACCTGAGGCACCAAACCACACACAAATACCCTTTGGATGATTCTGTTATTTACATATTTTTTTCCTTGCTGACTGAAAGCATATCACTCAAAATTACCATATTTGACTTGTCACTTACCAACAGTTCCTGAAAGTCAGAGATAAAGAATGCTAATTTCAGTGTGTGTGTTGGGGGGGGTTAGCTGAAGAACTTGAATATACACCCAGAATAGAAGTGTTGTGAATAATTATCATGAAGGTGCACTTGCATGCATAGGATAAGAGTTTAGTGTTTGCTGCCTCTAAATAGAGGTGACGGAAGAAGTAAATAAATTCCAGAGAGAGAGAGAGAAAAGTAAAATGTGGAGAAAGAGCATCCGGGAAATGGGAATCAGAATGCGTAACAGAGAGAGAGTGTTCCAAGTTACCTGTTCAAAATTAAAGAAAATAAATAATGTTCAATAATATATATATATATATATATATATATATATATATATATATATATATATATATATATATATATATATATAATTAACCCAAGGGAAATATATCTATGAAGGTTGAGATATGAGGAAGACACTGCACTCTAGCCTATTATTATATTATTATATCTCTTTTTACAGGAATATAATAGCCTATCCTTCAAACAGGTATTGTATGACGTAACCACAAGAAAATACGTGTGGGGGTAAATCCATTATTAATTAAGTATATTGAAAAAAAAATTCATACGTCACAAATTCGAACCTTTTAATAGACGATTGGTGTCATCTTACAGTGTAGCCTAGTGTAGGTGATATTTCCGTGAAACTGTAACTGATAGTGGCATACAGAGAACCAGAAGGATCAGTTGAGCAGTTGGTGTAGCTGTTCACGGTTCACTAGTCTCGTAGCAGTGGTGGTAAGTGGCTGTGGGTATCGAAACGCTCACATACTGTAATATCCATCCTAAGCCCACAAGGTTTGCCGCCCGCCTCATAACGTAACGGTTTGAAATCGCATTACAGCATCACCAGTTTATGTTATGGCTGAGAGGATGCGTTGGGTAACATACGCGGACCTTCAGTGAGCCAAGCCTTCACAAAAACACCCACCCACGCCAGCGCAACGCCCCTTCCAGCGCCTCCTGTGCCATAGCTGTGCCCACGGTAGAGATGAGAAACACAAGCGAGTTAAGTTTCATATCATAATTCCTCCTTAGTCTCGGAAGCAAACATCCTCTACGCGAGTGTTTTGCAGGTGTTTCTGATGGTGATAGCTCGGCTCAGGAGGGACAGCTGGTGTTAAGAGATGAGTGAAGCGATGAGATCCGGCGTAACACCCACCCGTAGCCGTTCCCCGCGCAGCCTTGTCCTTGAGGCGGAAGGTGGAGCCGAGGCTCGCCGCAAAAACAGGAGTGGATTGGTCGTAGCGCGTCCGGGGTTGTCAGTTGAGGAATGCACTCCTTGCCTGCAGTACACACGTGGCCTGCCGCAGCCCTTCGTCTTCCGTCACTGCCACGGTAACCAGTGCGCTAGGGAAGAGTGAAGCGTTGCCATCACTGTTGCGTTCCATGCTGGGAATGAAGACGCGTGGACAGTGGAAATAGAAAGCGGAGTGAGTGACACCAGGTACCTTCGTATTTCATGTTTTTTGTTCGTGGATATGATTGCAAACTCCACCCCAGAGTGATGAACGGAGAGCAGTGCGAGCCATCAGTGACTCGGTGTCTGTGGAAAAAGAGCTAAAGACGAAATGAAACGACGGATGCCAACTCCCCTCTCGTTTTTCATGTTTCCTCGTTGACAAATCGTCTATGCAATGTTCCAGAATACTAAGCGAGAAAAAAAAAAGTACAAGTGATGTGTGATGTGTTTCCCTATAAGGAATTTTAAGGTTAGGATTGAATTGTTAAAAATGAAATTCAATGCACGCTTAGCACCCAATCTTGCAATGCTTCCCCGCCCCCGTCCGCCCCCGACAACACAACCACCCCGCTAACACTCCCGGACGTGACAAGCATGTGTCGTAACAACGTGGAGTGTGAAAAAAAAAAAAAAACTTGTAACTTGTGGGGGAAGAAAGAAAAAACGTGGTGAGGTTAAGGGTGGGGATTTTACCGTTCGGAGATGACTCAATGGAGGCAAACTGGTTATTACACGCACAAAAAAAAAAAAAAGGAGGAAAAAAAGAAAGGGAAAAGGGGGAAAAAGCGATGACATGTTATAAAGAATGAAAGAGTTTACAAGTGGCTTTATATTATAGCATCGTCACTGCCCAGCTGGAAGGAAGGAAGTAGGTTGAGTGTGCATGGGGTGTGGGTGTGAGTGGGTTGGCATGGCGTGGCGTGGCGTGGGTTGTGGGAGAGAACAAGGTAGGCTCACTGCTCAAGCCAGTCCGGTCCAGTAACCTCGCCCTCTGTAGGTTACACAAGCGCCAACCCTCGTAGGTATTGCTAGGAACTTGTCTGCTGTTCGTTTGTTTGTTTATTACTTTTACCTCACGCTTGTTGACTATCTATGAAATGTGTGTGTGTGTGTGTGTGTGTGTGTGTGCTGCCATTGGAGTATGTAGGTTAGAAATAAGAGGTTACGCTTTACATGTTCACTTTTTTTCTAACTTTGGTAATCATTTGAAATATTTGCATTATATGAAGTTGCGTACCGATGACTGAAGGAGCTCTCTCTCTCTCTCTCTCTCTCTCTCTCTCTCTCTCTCTCTCTCTCTCTCTCTCTCTCTCTCTCAGTAACTACAAATAATCAATGTATGCGTGACAGAAGCCATCAGCCCAGCAACTATTAGAGTATGTGATGGCTTTCCCCACCCCCGCCCCTTTTTTTTTTTTTTTTTCCTTCACCACCCACCCATGTCCTTGACTATCACGTGTGTAGGCCTCGTGACACCCCTTCTCAGAGACACCCCCTTCAGGAGTACACATGGTTTCGTGGTACAGGCAAGGCTGAATGAGCAAGTGAGGGAGTGTAGCCTTTAGCATCTACACACCATCACCACCACCACCACCACCACCACCGCCACTACCACGACCCTATCTTCCTTTTCTTGCTTAGTAACTGCATCTGTGAAGACCTGTCCGCTGCAACCTGAGCGGGAAGCAAACCTCAGCCTGCCTTTGTGTGTGTGTGTGTGTGTGTGTGTGTGTGGGTCGAGAGAGAGAGAGAGAGAGAGAGAGAGAGAGAGAGAGAGAGAGAGAGTGCGTAGTAGTGGCAAGTTTTTAAGCCCTCCACTCCCCTCCACCACCAACAACCCAGTCTTTTCGACCCCTTGACCCGAGTTTGGGGGGACCTGGGAGAGAGAGAGAGAGAGAGGGGGGGGAGCAGAAGAGGCCACGACAAAGCTCGGCGTGAAAGTCTTGCTGGAGACGAGTCACGCTTCCAAGGCTGGCGAGAAGGTGGTGGTTGGTGGTGGTGAAAGTGGATGAGGAAGTGGAGGGAATTGAACCTGCTTAGTGTTGCGTGGTGGTGGTGGTGGTGGTGGTGGTGGTGGTATAATTATCGTCATTTTCAAGCTGGTTGGTAACTCGTGTAAGGCGTGATGGTGATAATGTCTCCAATGAGTAAAAGTTTAGGGATTCCGCGCTGAATCTATTTTGTTGTTGTTGTGTCTGTGGCTGCGTGTGTGTGTACATCAATTTGTTTGTAGTTGGCCCCCTTTCTTGATGATCACGTGTTAGGGTCATGTGTGTGTGTGTGTGTGTGAGAGAGAGAGAGAGAGAGAGAGAGAGAATTACTGATGTATAAGTCTTTCCTTGTTACTCTCACATGAAGCTCAGTAAATTATTGGTTTATTCATCTATTATTATTATTATTATTATTATTATTATTATTATTATTATTATTATTATTACTAACGCGTGGTGAGACATAATATCGCTATCAACGTGTCTAATCTTCATTGCTAATTTATTAAAGACTCCCTACTGTTACTGGCAGCTACTTGTCGGTCTTTATACACTGCGAGTCACTTCCAGCACTTCCTGAGCTTCCTCATCTCCATAATGTAATAAACTATTTGTCACAACTCCTTAAAATTCTTATTGCCAACTAGTGTTAAGAGACAACCTACAAAATGAGCAAGAAATATTATCATAGAAGTTATCCGAAATTATTACCCTCATAAGTATATCAAATTTCCTTCATGGTAAGCAGAACCATATTACGAAACACTTCTGCCCCCCATCCTCGCTACTTTCAAAGGGCTCTAGTTGAAATGGCACAGGTTTTAAAGTTTTTTTTTTTAGCGTTTTAGTAACAGATTATCAAGATTTCTACATTATTGTCAGTAGAAACACTTGTGAGAACTTGGTAAACCCTCTCTGTGTTTTGAAAGTCTTACGTAAGGGAAGTAGCAGACATGAGAAGAGGCGAGGCTGAGAAAGCGATCTGATGAGCGTGGCGAGCAGTGTCTCTTTACCAGGTGTTGTTGCCGAGTGCCAGTGATGTATGGCACTCATGGGTGGATCTCGTGGATCTCAGTAAGCGTTCCGTTGCATTTCCTACTCCCAAAGATAAGAAAAGGTTGGTTTATTTTTATTTTGGCGTCGCAATATTTTAAACTAAAGAACTTTTAAGAAGGGTTGGGTTAAGTTTTATTTTTATTTTAGCGCAGCAGTATATTGAACCAAGGAAAAGGTCACACGAGAAAGGATGCAAAGGAAGTGTGGGTTGCAGGCACAGTCACACATTCGCTGTATATACAACACTGGGGTTAGGGGACAAAAAGGTATCGTCCTCCTTTAGTACAGAAAGCTGTCGTACACTTGTTTGATTTATTTTCAAGGTATTTATTTCAGTGATATGTGGTGCAAAGAAAAGGACAACTGGGAATGTAACTTTTACTTTTATGGATGCACTTAATAGTACTGTATCCAACTAAGATGTTAAATATATTATTGAAATTAAAACGTAGAAAATACTGTATACAATTTTAACCCCTTTAGTACCATGGTGATTTTCCATATTCATTCTACTTACTATTTGGTGATTCTATACAGCTTCAGAAACTCATGAGGGGATTAGAATAGTGAAGACTCTGGCCATCAATCTTTTAACCTCCCAAGACCCTTCCTAATGTTAATAAAACGGTCCAATCGTACACAAATCTCAAGGTAAAAATGTGTCCCAGTATTGAAGGAGCTAATCTCAATACAAGTATGTATATGTTTATTTCTAAGCGTACAAGTTCAACCAGGTCGTTTTTATTACTCATCCAGCGGTGAACTATTACCTAAACTCAAGAAATACAAAATGAAAAACAAAAGAACAGTTATATATCTTCATCACTCGTCTTTTTCACATAATTCATGAATACACAAGAAGAAAAAACGAAACACATTGAGAATAATACCGTACATAGCTCGAGATTGTACGTATAGTGTTCTTGGGAGCAGGGAACGAGGCACATCAGCTCCCAAGAGGCTCCAGAGTGTGGGCGTGACGGAAGCTTCTGGCAACCGTGACGTGCCCTTCAGGAATGCAGCAGGAGGTTCTTGACTGACTAGTATTTTTGTTTTTGTTTTTAGTTTTTTTTATATATTATTTTGTTACTTACTTATTGATCTAGTTTGTCAGCTTTAGTGAGTTCGTTCGTTCGCTGGTTAGTTTTATCATTTGTTTATTTTGTGTTATCGAATTATTTTGCTTTCATAGAATTACTGGATTTATTTATTTATTATTTTTATATCTATTCCTATCTCGGGTCTGTGTTCGTACGGTGTGTGTGTGTGTGTGTGTGTGTGTTTCACTGTTTGATCTGCTGCAGTCTCTGACGAGACAGCCAGACGTTACCCTACGGAACGAGCTCAGAGCTCATTATTTCCGATCTTCGGATAGGCCTGAGACCAGGCACACACCACACACCGGGACAACAAGGTCACAACTCCTCGATTTACATCCCGTACCAACTCACTGCTAGGTGAACAGGGGCTACACGTGAAAGGAGACACACCCAAATATCTCCACCCGGCCGGGGAATCGAACCCCGGTCCTCTGGCTTGTGAAGCCAGCGCTCTAACCACTGAGCTACCGGGCGTGTAGTAGTAGTAGTAGTAGTAGTAGTAGTAGTAGTAGTAGTAGTAGTAGTAGTAGTAGTAGTAGTAGTAGTAGTAGTAGTAGTAGTAGTAGTAGTAGTAGTAGTAGTAGTAGTAGTAGTAGTGGTGTGTGTGTGTGTGTGTGTGTGTGTGTGTGTGTGTGTGTGTGTTGAAAATGTATTGAGTGATGGTACGATAAGATGTATTTTTTTATTGTTCTCCGTTCCGATAGACTGATAATTATTAGTCTTACATCACAGTTTTTTTTTCTTCCTTTTCTTCCTCGTCCTTCTCTTCTTTTACTCCTCTTTTCTTTCCCTTCTTCTTCTTCTTCTTCTTCTTCTTCTTCTTCTTCTTCTTCTTCTATTTCTTCTTTCTATTAATAATAATAATAATAATAATAATATTATTATTATTATTATTATTATTATTATTATTATTATTATTATCATTTCAACATTACTGTTTTCTTCTTTTTCTTCATCAACATCATCTTCATCATCATCTTCTTCTTCTTCTTCTTCTTCTTCTTCTTCTTCTTCTTCTTCTTCTTCTTCTTCTTCTTCTTCTTCTTGTTCTTCTTCTTGTTCTTCATCATCATCATCATCATCATCATCTTCATCATATCATTATTATCATCATCATCATCTTCATCATATCATTATCATCATCATCATCATCATCATCATCATCATCATCATCTTCTTCTTCTTCTTCTTCTTCTTCTTCTTCTTCTTCTTCTTCTTTGTAACTACTACTACTACTACTACTACTACTACTACTACTACTACTACTACTACTACTACTACTACTACTACTACCACCACCACCACCACCACCATTATCACTGATACTATATTCGTAGTGGTTACTCGTATTCCCGTCATGACATCGCCCTTCTAGCTCCACACACACTCCACGCTCCACAACACTGGAATGTTTATGAGTGCCAGCAACTTTACAGAATCCCACAGTGTTACTTGACATGTGGGAATCGATGAGGTTATGAAGAAAGAACAAGAAGGAAGGAAGGACAACGTTTCTCTTTTCACTTTCTTTTGCAATCAGGGTGAAACGAGAACATTATTGGTTTAGTAAAGTACATTACATAATGTACTTGGCCTGTGTGTGTGTGTGTGTGTGTGTGTGTGTGTGTGTGTGTGAGGCCAGCCACTCATCGCCCTGTATCGGTAGAGCCATTAATGGAGATATTGGCGCTGGCTTGGCATACACCCAGCGGACTGAATCGACAGGCGGCACGCGACCTTGAAGTCACGTACGTATAGGGCCCCTGCGAGCCCTGCCTTGCCTTGCCTTGCCTTGACTCGCCTCCACACATCCTTCTCTTCGCAACGCTGAACATTCAGCATCTGGCTCGATTTTTCATCATTTTCGGTATTCACCACCTCCCTATAGGCCCAGAATATATCGTATGATGCACTGGTAACTTTAATCATACTAGACTTATCTTTTAACTGACGAACATTTTACATTCGGTTCGATCTCAGTATTTTCTTGGCTCACTATTCCACTATGTGTCTAGAATGTATCGCGTGCCGTGTTTGTAGCTAGCTTGATTATACAGTGCTGTCGTTTGAATGTAAAGTAAATACATGTTTAGTGCACATTAGTTCAAAAGATGTCATTGAGAGGCTGTCCTTGGGCTGCTTGTTCCCTTGCTTTGCTTCTTACGATACGCATTGCAAGATTCATGAGTGTCGCCAGAGCTCCGTAGCATTATTCATTGTCATCCATTGCGGCATAGATTGCTTGTCTCCTGTGGCACATTCAGGCACGCAGCTGCTGAGGCGTTGAGGTCGCTGCTGCTGCTGCTGGTGACAGATGGCGCGGCCTATGGTCCTACCCCTCCCATCCCGCCACGCCCCGCCCCTCCCACGCCAGGCTTTGTGCTGCCAGACGAACGATAACACTTGGCTCAATCGGGTCAAGGAGTTCTGCCCTTCAAAGTTGACTTTCTTTCTTCCCGATTTTTTCATATGTCAATTTTACATTCACGTTTGTGTGTCAGGTTATTTTTTTACATGTATGCACCAGGGGATAATTTTCAACGTCGATTATTTTTCTTATCGAATTTATTTCAGGAGAACCAATTGTAATCGGCAAGCAGAGAAAAAAATTGTGAAGGACATGTGTGTCACCATAAGACGCAAAACCCATTAGTTGTGTCAGAGGCAATGCACGAACTGGAAACTTCATTGAAAACTGCGTGCCGGTTAGGTCGGTTGTATGTATGTCTGTGCTGGCTGTGTTACCCCAGAAGGTGTGTGTGTGTGTGTGTGTGTGTGTGTGTGTGTGTGTGTGTGTGAGCGAGCCTAGTGCGTGTCGGGGTCACATGGTGTACTGAGAGTGTTGTGTGTAGCAGCGTCTAGTTTAGTTGGTGTTCATCTTGACCTAGAAGCAGCGAGTGATGCCTCTCCGCTGCCGCCTGTTGACAGATGAATGGTTCTTTGGATTTCTCCCCCTTCCACCAGCAAGTAACTGACGCGGCCTACTTTTCCTTCCTTCCGCCTCTGTGTCAGTGAGTGGCTCTATTCATGACCCAACCCAGCCGGTGCTAATTTCCTCGTGGCTATTACAAACCAGAGAAACGGAGCGTGAGAGTGCTGATAGTGGCGGTGTTTGTTCAAGACTTTCTACCCATCCGTTTGTGTACACTGTCGGCGTCCCTCTGCGAAGTGCCGAGTGATGGAACTAACCAAGGCTTTTTTACACATTTTTCAGGCATCCAGCATGGCTAGATGTTGACTTGCGCAAAATGCTAATGACGCGCGTGGCGAGACGAAGGAGGATAGAAGAGAGGAGGACTATGCTTGTGTGAGTGTCAACATTGCGCCAGGTAGACACGCGGAGACTGCAGCAGAGTGAGTGACTGGTAAGAGTGGATCCCGTGTTAAGATACTACAGTTTGTTACTTATCGTGAAAAGAAAAGGTTCTGTAGTTAAGGACGTGTTTGTGTTAAAGCAAGTACCAACAGACCCCAGTGCCTCCTGTCTTTAATAGAAAACAAGAGTGCTTACCAGTGCCTACAGTAGAGTACTAGTACCTGTGGCTTGTGAAAATAAGAGTGCCTGGCTTCCTCTGTAAAAGATAAATAAACACACAAGTGCCTGCAGTAGAGGAACAGTGCCAGTGCAGAGGGACAACAAGAGTACCAGTGACAGTCTTTAAAAAAAAAAAAAAAAAAAACAGTACAGTGAAAAAAGTGAAGAAGAGTGGCACTAGATTCAACCATTAGTGCCTCATCCATCAGACACACTCAGATAGTGCCAGTGTCAGAGTCAGTACACACTTCACAAGATGTCGAGCGGCGGCATATCAGTTCATCTGGGGGGCGTGGAGGTGACAGTTCTGCCCACTGACGCCGACAACATCACCACCATGGGGAACTCCA
>NC_059300.1:30655234-30657734 GCF_017591435.1 Portunus trituberculatus
TATCGGGAAGAAATACAACAGTGTGTCTTGACAAGGTTGTAAAATTCTTAAAGTTGGAAAAGTAAAGGAAATGAGAGGAAAGGATGAAGTGAAGGTAGATATTTTACAAAACCAATACACAGTAACAGGAAATGATGTAAAAAAATAATATAAACGTTGCCAAAAAGAAAACATAGGAATGAAGTGCAACCGTGAGTCATGATAAGGTTGTAAGATTTTTTTTAAGTCAGAGAAATAAACGAAATGAGAGAAAATGATTAAGTGAAGGTTAGGTTACTGAACAAAACTAATACATAATAACAGGAAATGATGTCAAGAAAAAAAATATATAGAAATAAAAAAAAGAGCACTGTGTAAGATTAAATATATATAGTGAGAAAATAAAGTGAAAGAAAAAGAGAGAAAGTGAAGGGGGATTACAAGGCTCACAAATGAATTCTAATAGAAGTTACGTCAGGAAGAATAAAACATGAAGGAAGCACCAGCAAGGAGTGTGCCGTGGCAAGGCTGTAGGATGTTGATAGATTGCCTAAAGTTAAGAAAATGAAAGGAGTAAAAAAGAAAAGAAAATATTTGTTCAATTATGAAGCCAGAACACCAAGGTCATATTACGGCGGTGACTCTGTAAAGCTGAGAGAGAGAGAGAGAGAGAGAGAGAGAGAGAGAGAGAGAGAGAGAGAGAGAGAGAGAGAGAGAGAGAGAGAGGAAGGTAGAAAAAACATGAAAGGATTAAATTTAAAGTTGCAATAACAAATAAAATGAAATAAAATATGATATACACATGAATAAATAGGAAACATTGAAGACATGCAGATGAAATAAACAAGAAGACAAATGATGCAAAATCTGGTGAGGTGGTTTTCACAAATACAACTGTGAATAAATAGAGAACATTAATGACAAACAAAAAGAGTATACTTGATATGGAAAGAAGACACGACGATCTTACTGGGGCTACCTGGCATACACTGACAGCAGACACAGAGATGAATGGAGAAAGATTGGATAAGACAGGGAGATGAAGATAGGAATACAGAAGGCTAGGGAAGATAATAGTTTTGTAGTGGACAGATAATAATGATAATGATAATCAAGCTCAAGATTAAAGACACACATCTGACTAGTAAGGAGAGAGAGAGAGAGAGAGAGAGAGAGAGAGAGAGAGAGAGAGAGAGAGAGAGAGAGAGAGAGAGAGAGAGAGAGAGAGAGAGAGAGAGAGAGAGAGAGAGAGAGAGAGAGAGAGAGAACTAGAAAATAGGTTTAGTTGTACAGTACATATTAATAATGATGATAATTAAGATGGTGATAAAACGAGAGAGAGAGAGAGAGAGAGAGAGAGAGAGAGAGAGAGAGAGAGAGAGAGAGAGAGAGAAGCTTTAATTTCTAGCATGCGAGGCCACCACCACCACCACCACCACCACCACCACCACCACCACCACCACCACCACCACCACCACCACCACCACCACCACCACTTCAGCCTCCCATAGATGGCGTTAGAGTCAAGGTAGGAGACACTTGTGAGAGTTAAGAATTTTAGAGACATAACAAGTAGCGCGTGGTGTACAAATGGGAGGAAGGTTTGGCATTCATATAGTGTCTTAATGCAATGTTGACCGGGAGGAGAGTGGAGGGAGCGTGCAGGAATACAGAGGAAGGACAAATAACGTGGTTTCATTTTATGTGTGGAGAGAGAGAGAGAGAGAGAGAGAGAGAGAGAGAGAGAGTCTGTCTTTAACTTTTCCTACACTGACTAAAACTAACAGAAATATGAAAAAAAGAGATAAAGAAAGAAAGAAAGAAAGTGACAAGCTAAGGATGGACTGATGAAGAAATAAAGAAATGAAAAAATAAATAAATTGATGGGAACAAAAAGAAAAAAAAAGTGAACAAGAAGCAAAGGAAGAAATTTAGGAAATAGTGAAAACGGAAGATAAAATGAGAGAGAGAGAGAGAGAGAGAGAGAGAGAGAGAGAGAGAGAGAGAGAGAGAGAGAGAGAGAGAGAGAGAGAGATATTTGAAGACAATGGAAGAGGAGGAGAAGGTAGAGAGAATTATGAAAGTAGGGGAGGAAGAAGAGAAAGGGAAGGAGGAAGAGGGGGAGACTTCGCTATACAATGTATGAAAAAGGGAAAGAGGAGGAGGGAGGAGGAGGAGGAGGAGGAGGAGGAGGAGGAGGAGGAGGAGGAGGAGGAGGAGGAGGAGGAGGAGGAGGTGTAGTGGTTTATATTGAGGTGAATAGGAGATGAGATATATATATATATATATATATATATATATATATATATATATATATATATATATATATATATATATATATATATATATATATATATATATATATATATATAGTACAGGAGGGAGGCGAAAGTAGTAGTAGTAGTAGTAGTAGTAGTAGTAGTAGTAGTAGTAGTAGTAACAGTAGTAGTAGTAGCAGTAGTGATGGTGGTTGTAGTAGTAGTAGTAATAGTAGCAGTAGCAGTAGTAGTAGTAGTAGTAG
>NC_059300.1:30662734-30675234 GCF_017591435.1 Portunus trituberculatus
TTTTCTTTGATATATATTTTTTCTTTTTCTTTTTTTTTCTTATTGAGGCGCATTAGAATTAGTGTTGGCTTTATAAATGTCATTAATTGTTAGGCTATACTTACTTTTCTTCTTTTATCAGACATTCACACTGCAGTTAGGTGTCCTATAACGTTATTTTCTTTACATTTTGTTCTCTCTTGTCACCCATTGACTCATGCATGCACCTTGACGCCATAAACACTATAGGAAGTACACAACAGATACACAAAATACCTTTGCCTTACAGTCAGTTTGTTCTTTGCTCCCTCTCTTATTGTATCACTTGGTTAACTTCCTTCATCGCACGCCCTGTTATACCTTCCAATCGCGTATCGTAAAGGCATAACGGCAAACTGCAACTCGTAAGCAACTCAGATACGAAGAGTAACTTTCAGACCGACTGTTTTGTTTGCCATAGCCCTTCGGGTTTTGGCGAGGCTAGACTCAGAGTAAGGGAATTTTTAGCGCCATATTCAGAAACGCTTCCTTCCCTCTCTCACTGCGACCATTTTCAAAGACTTCAAAGACGATCAGCCGAGTTCTAAAGAGTATTTGTCGTGTTGATAATGCATAAAAACAAAAAAAAAATCATGTCGCTATATAGAATTACAGAAACATCCTTAAAAACTCGTGTCACTTCAACTATAGAGCCCTTTGAAAATAGTGTAGGTGAAGTGAAGCGCGGAAGTGTTAGGCTTTAAAACGAGAGTAAGGGAAGTAACAAGAAACCATTAGGCCTACATGTGGCAGTTCCTATACAAAAAAACAGACCCAGTTATTTCCCCACCCCCTTTTCTCCAATGGTCTCTGTCCACAAGTATGTCTGTTATAGGCTTTTAAAAATTACTGGTTCTGTTAATTTTTACGTTACCAGGCTTATCTTATGGTTGAGTGTATGTATGTTTTGGTGCTTTAGTTGATATTATTAACCCTTTTAAGTACCAGGACGCGTTTTCATATTTATTCTGGTTACTAGTTGGTGATTTTAAACAACTTCAGAAACTTATATGGGTGGGAGTAAAATAGTGCAGACTGGCCATTTATCTTCTGAGCTCAATAGACCCTTCCTAATGTAAGTAAAATTGTTTAATCATAGGTAAAGCGCATGGTAAAAATGTGTTCTAGTAGTGGTAGTGAAGGGGTTGAGTTGTGGTTTAGTGAGTTTTGTTTTTTTTATCATTATTATATCAAGCCATCTCAGAAACTCCATTAGTCTTGCTTCTCGTTCTTACCCTCCTCGTGTTCCTCCTCCGTAGCGACATTTAATAGACTCTTTTTCTCCTCTGGTTTTATCTCCTATTTTTTGCCTCTTGACCGATCTTCCTGACACATTAAGGAGGACAAAAACAAGGGTGAAAGAAATCGATGGAAAAAAAGCGATCGTACGTGACTATATACCAGAAGTGTGTTGTGTTCTATGTGTTACCAAGACAGGAAGCTTACCACTACTTCATAAACCCGGATTGTTTTTTTTTTCACCACCACCACCACCACCACCATAAAACAACAGCAACAATAGCTACAGTTACTACTACTACTACTACTACTACTACTACTACTACTACTACTACTACTACTACTACTACTACTACTACTTCTGTTGTTGTTGTTGTTGCTGCTGCTGCTGCTGCTTTATTTTGCTGCTTTTCCATAAACAGTGATGCAGTTATAGTAGTAGTAGTAGTAGTAGTAGTAGTAGTAGTAGTAGTGTTAGAGGTGGTGATGCATTGTATACATAAACATAAGTAGGACTATCTCTCTCTCTCTCTCTCTCTCTCTCTCTCTCTCTCTCTCTCTCTCTCTCTCTCTCTCTGTGTGTGTGTGTGTGTGTGTGTGTGTTGATTTCCAGTGGTCTAGTACACAGAGAGAAAACGGATAAAAACATAAGGAGTAACCATAGGAAGAATGACTGGCACACACACACACACACACACACACACACACACACACACACACACACACACACTTTCGCTATACGTACACAGAGAGAGTTCAAACAGTGTACATTATCATGCTTCGTTTGTGAACATAATTCTCTCTCTCTCTCTCTCTCTCTCTCTCTCTCTCTCTCTCTCTCTCTCTCTCTCTCTCTCTCTCTCTCTCTCTCTCTCTCTCTCTCTCTCTCTCTCTCTCTCTCTCTCTCTCTCTCTCTCTCTCTCTCTCTCTCTCTCTCTCTCTCTCTCTCTCTCTCTCTCTCTCTCTCTCTCTCTCTCTCTCTCTCTCTCTCTCTCTCTCTCTCTCTCTATATATATATATATATATATATATATATATATATATTTACATATATATTTATATATATCTTTTCTGACCACTTCATTTTTTTTTCTTTTTACTCTAATATAAAGAAAACTTTCATTATGGAGAGAGAGAGAGAGAGAGAGAGAGAGAGAGAGAGAGAGAGAGAGAGAGAGAGATGAGAATGAGTCACATCCACTCTCTTTAAATAACGTTGGCTTGTAATGCACAGTGCGCACACACACACACACACACACACACACACCGGGCACGCACTAAAGCAATCAACACAGTAACTACAGACAACGATTTCTTCCTGTTATTATTATTATTTCTATTATCGTTATCATTATTATTATTGTTATCGTTATAATTATTGTTGTTATTATTATTATTATTATTATTATTATTATTATTATTA
The DNA here is from genome assembly GCF_017591435.1 of Portunus trituberculatus. NCBI lineage: Eukaryota > Metazoa > Arthropoda > Malacostraca > Decapoda > Portunidae > Portunus > Portunus trituberculatus. The sequence continues at coordinate 30,665,415 of NC_059300.1, forward strand.
TTATTATTATTATTATTACTGTGTGTGTGTGTGTGTGTGTGTGTGTGTGTGTGTGTGTGTGTGTGAAAAGGGAAGCAGTCAAAACGAATGAAAAAGTAATGAGGTCAAAACGAATGAAAAAGTAAGAGGAGAGAGAGAGAGAGAGAGAGAGAGAGAGAGAGAGAGAGAGAGAGAGAGAGAGAGAGAGAGAGAGAGAGAGAAACCTGATTCGCACTTCCACATTCTAGAGATTTGCGAATCATGATTGTAAATATAGATTGAGCGAGTGAGCCAGTGAGTCAGTGAGTGAGTGCGTGAGATTGAGGTGAGTGTGTCTGTGATTTACTTGAGTCAGTGAGTGAGAGAGAGAGAGAGAGAGAGAGAGAGAGAGAGAGAGAGAGAGAGAGAGAATGAGAGAGAGGTGGAATGTTTACGAATCAAAATTAAAATCGATCATGGGAAAAAAAGTTGACTGAGATTTGAGTCACTAGTGTATGTATGTGTGTATGTGTATGTGTGTTGTGGGAGGAGGGGGGGGGAGCGGCGAACACGTATACCCTAGTGCCGAAGCGTACGTGCGTTGCCGTGAAAATAAGCAGTGTCCGTGCGTCACTGCCCTGGATGTGTTACCAATCGTTACGTCTTGATGCACACAACACCACCAAGCATGTGTGAGTGTTGGGCGTCTTCGCTTCTCACATTCTGATCAATAGGCAAATCTTGTGTTGTGTGTTGGCTGCTCTTACCTGTATTCAAAAACGCCTTGTTCCCTCAGTCTCTCACCACGTCAATTTTTTTCAAGTCCCCAGAGACGACTAGCGGGGTTTTCAAGACAGTTTCTCCTTAACTAGAAATCTTGCCAATCCATCACCAGAGCCATAAAAAACACCCTTAAAAACACGACCATCTACAACCAGAGCCTTTAGAAATTAGTGGTGGTGAGAGGCCTTAGCGTTTCAGAATGTGGGCCTCTGTGTGTTTCAGTTGCGAGTTATGTTGATGCATGGGAAGATTTGGCTTGAGTTTAGTTGTGTGTGTTCGTGTCTGTATGTTGTATGTGTGTTGTCTGTGTTGTATGTTGTCTGTATGTTTGTTGACGTAGTTTGTTTGTTAGCTGGGAAATTTAATTGATTTAGTGTTTCTTTTTATTTAATCGTGAAAGTTCGATGTTGTTGTTATCGTTATTGTTATTTTTATTCATTCTTTTACAGTTAGTTTTCTTGTTATCCTTTTTGCCGTGAATGTTCAGTGTAATGTTCAACGTGGATGTTATTTGTTGTTAACTGGTGCCATTATTCTGTTTATCTATTTGTCGTGTCATTATATCCAGTGTTTGTTTAGCCGTGAAAATTTTATATCAACAATGACAGTGACGAAGATGATAATGATGTCTTGGGTGATAATGTGTGTGTGTGTGTGTGTGTGTGTGTGTGTGTGTGTGTGTGTGTGTGTGTGTGTGTGTGTGTGTGCTTGTGTGATCGTGTGTGCACTATCTTTAACTTTCATTGTCATTACACACACACACACACACACACACACACACACACACACACACACACACACACACACACACACACACACACACGTTTTCGGAGGGGAGAGGATATAATGTGATGTGATTGTATAACAGAATACTGTTGATCTGATTCCCTACTAAACTTTCTGAAGGAGATAGATAGATAGATAGATAGATAGATATCTGAAGGAGACAGATAGATAGAAAGAGATAGATAAATAGATAGATACATATGGAGAGAGAGAGAGAGAGAGAGAGAGAGAGAGAGAGTACTAAAACCAGTTTCTCCTCTCAAGATAACATTTTTTGGGAGATTAGAAAAAAATTTGCCTCACTATTCACTCACTCTCCACTCCACCCCCCCAACACCACCACCACCACCACCACCACCATCACCACCAGTAGTATCACGTCTGCTGTCACTTTCACCAATCATCATCATGGACCAGTACCAACTACCGCTCTACTCCAGTTACCAAGACCATATCCGTGACTATTACCACCAAAAATTATATTACTACTACTACTACTACTACTACTACTACTACTATTTCTTTTCCTTTCATTTAATTTCCTTCTGTTATGTTTTGCTGTTTTCTGTTATCTTCTTTTCTCTTTGGCTTAGTGGTTCTTTTTCTACTACTACTACTACTACTACTACTACTACTACTACTACTACTACTACTACTACTACTACTACTACTACTACTACCACTACCAACCGCCGTCCTTCTTGCCCTCCTACATACAACGCACTACAGTTACGTGCTATCCTCACCGCTACACTTTCACCCTCATCGGTCAGTGTGCCAGGCTGAGGAAAAAGGGAAAGGGACTCAGCTTTGAAGGAATGGGTGGGTCATTTCGCATATTGAAGAAATGTTACGTTTAGAGAGACACCAGGAAGCGATCACAGTATTAAGATGTCATTGGAATTAGAAACGTGTAATTTTTTTTCTCGATATCTAACTTTCCAATGAGAGAGAGAGAGAGGGGAGGGGTGGTTGGAGTTATTACAGGGTTTAGAAGTCACTGGGTTTGTGATTCTCGTATATTTGTATGTCTAGTATTGGTTGTGACAAGAGGAGGATTATAGTAAGTATTTAGAAGGCAAGGGAATCTTCAGTTTTTACACATGTTCTCCATATCAAACATTACAAGAGACGGTGAGAAGTTATTGCATTATTTATGTATTTATTTATTTGTTACGTGAGGGAATAGCGCCAAGGGCAACAAAAATCAAACAAAAATCGTGCTAAATCTTCATATCTGATGTTGCATGAAACTGAGAGAAGTTAATGTACTCTTGATATTGCTATTTGAATTGACAACTCCTACATTGTCTTCCTCATATCCAAAGTTACATTAGTTTTCCAGACGTTTGCTGAACAGAACGCGTGCGCATTGTCTTCTGAGCCACACAAGGCACAGTTTGAGATGTTCGTCATGCCATCCACGCCCTGACTCTTGAAATGTTGTTTTGCTGATTGATTTCTTTTGATAGAGCTGGAGTATTTGGAACAATCTTGATGTTTATAGTAGTTTAGTAATTGTTCCATTTTAGACTGTGTTATTTCAGACCATCATGTCGCCACCTCCAATATTAATCTTCTCTAACAGGTTTGGTTTTCTCCTCCTGCCTTAGTTACAACCATTACAAGGATGTCTTCTTTCACTGCATTGATAAACCTTCTCTCAATGGTACCCTTCCTTCTCCTGCCGTGTAGATCCATCCCAGCATGCTCCTTTACCAATTAAATATCGTTGGTGTTGAAAAGTCAGGTGGACAAGACGTGACTGGTAGTAATGTATACGTTCAAGTTAATCTAGCGAAGAATTCCCGTCTCCTTTCATCTAGCCAGGGACACGCCACCTCCAATCATGCGCATTTAAACGGGTAATGTGGGCAGGCGGGTTTTTTTTCCCTAGCTGACCAGTGACTAGTGATATTTTTCTTGCGTACCTGTGATGATAGACACCAGGAAATGTAGGTTCAGAGGTGAGGGGAGGTGAAGGTAGGCTCGGCTGGTCACCAATGTTAATTAAAGGAGAGGAAGGACCTTTGAAGAATAATGACTTTTTTTTTTTTTATCACCATTGTCCCTGACCTGATCCAGATTCATCACGGACGGTCGTTTGTTGTCACCTTGATTGTTAATTATTTCCTTAACGCACCTCATTTTTATGCATGTTCGTTTTGTCTCTTATCTCTTGTTGTTGTTGTTGTTGTTGTTGCTGTTGTTGTTGTTGTTGTTGTAGTTGTAGTTGTAATCTCGCTCTTTCTGTCTTGTTCTTATTCATCATCATCGTTGTCATCATTGTCATTATCTTATTGTTCTTGTTCTTCTTGTTTTTGTTCTTGTTCTTATTTTTCTTCTTGTTCTTGTTCTTGTTTTTGTTCTTGTTCTTATTTTCTTCTTGTTCTTGTTCTTGTTCTTTTTCTTTTTCTTCCGTCTCTTCCTACTGCTCCTCTTCCTCTTTCACTTTCTCTTCTTTTTCCTCCTCCTCCTCCTCCTCCTCCTCCTCCTCCTCCTCCTCCTCCTCCTCCACACCATCCCACATCATCACATTCACAAGATTTACGGTAGAAAGCATGACCGTGATAATTCAATTTCTCAGACCTTTTTATTCCTCCCGTGTGGCAGAAAGAGAGAGAGAGAGAGAGAGAGAGAGAGAGAGAGAGAGAGAGAGAGAGAGAGAGAGAGAGAGAGATTTTAAGAATTCAGATCACGCAACGAATTCCCAATGAGCACACACACACACACACACACACACACACACACACACACACACACACACACACACACACACACACACAGAGAGAGAGAGAGAGAGAGAGAGAGAGAGAGAGAGAGAGAGAGAGAGAGAGAGAGAGAGAGAGAGAGAGAGAGACAGCCAGCCAGCCAGCCAGTGAGCCTTATAAAGCACCTGCCTGTCTTCCATTCAGTCTAATAATAAAAATAATAACAAAAACTTTAGAGGTTAAGCACGTGAGGATCCTAATACGTATTCTCCACTCACCGCGATGCTTTACTGCTCTTTTTGCACCGCGACCCCAGACTTGGCCCAGATTCCTCCACTTTTTGGCTTCCTCCTCCTCCTCCTCCTCCTCCTCCTTGACAAACACCCTTGGAAAGATTTTTTGAACATTTTGGCGTGTCTCAGCCACTTCCAAAAGGCTGTAGTAGTGGAAGTGTTTTCATGTATGGGTTGTTTAAGAATGTTTTTTTTTTTTTTTTTTGTATATTTAAGTTGAAGAATATTAGGTGTGATCTGTATTCTTCACTTTTTTGTCTTTTTTTAAGATTCTCAGTCACTTCCAAAAGGTTATAGTACTGGAAAGGTGCCGGGTTTTTAAGATAGATTTATGCTTGTATTGTAGAATGTTTTTGTATATTAGTTGAAGAACATTAGGTGTGGTCTGTATTCTTGAACTCTTTGGTGGCTCTCGACCTCCTCATTCACTTATAAAAGGTTGTAGTAGTGGAAGGTGCTGTTTTTTTTTAAGAGTGTTTTTATATATCGTTAGTTTAAGAATGTTTTTTTTGTATATTATAGTTAAAGAACATTAGGTGTGGTCTGTATTCTTCACTTTTTGGCATCTTTCAACATCCTCAGTTGTTTCCAAATTGTTGTGGGAGTGGAAAGTGCAGGGTTTTTTGAGTGACTTTATATATCGTTAGTTTAAGAATGTTTTTGTATATTATAGGTAAAGAACATTACGTGTGATCTATATTCTTCACTTTTTAGCCTTTTTCAACCTTCTCAGTCGTTTCCAAATTGTTGTAGTAGTGGAAGGTGCAATGTTTTTTTAAGAGTGATTTTTCTTATCTATTGGTAGTTTAAGAGTGGCTTTGCATATCATAAGGTAAAGAACATTAGGTGTGGTCTGTATTCTTGAACTCTTTGATATCCCTCTCGATCTCCTCATTCCTCATTGACTTCCAAAAGGCTTGCAACAATGGAAGGCATTCAGGTTTTCGAAGGTCTTTCCATGTTTATACCGTTGGTTTGACAAGGCTTCTGTATCAACAGTAAGGAAAACAGCCACGAAAATGTAAGAGTAGATATTTTAGCCTCTCTTCCGACCATTTCCGGTAACGTATAGTGGAAGGTATGGGGTTTACAAGGGTGTTTTATGTTTGAATAGCAAGTTTAACAAGGATAGTGCATCGTCAGTAGGGGGAAAAAATGCAAGACTTCCGACCCCTATTTTAAAATTTTTGGCGTCTATTCCGACCATTTCCGGCTTGCTTTAGTGGAAGAGACTGAAAATGGTAAGGTGTTTGTATCTGTAGCTTTCATATCAACACAAAAAAAAAGAACAAAAAAACAAAACAACAATAGGGAAAAAGATGCAAGACTTTCGATCCATATTTTAAAACTTTTTGGCATCTATTCTGTCTATTCTTGCTTTTTAATGGAAGGTACTGAAGAGGGTAAGGTGTTGCATCAGTAGCTTTCGCATCTACACACAATAATAATAAAAAAAAAAAAAAAACACGAAGAAGTTATAACGAAAGAAAAAAACAGCAAGACTTCCTACTTAAATTTTTCAACTTTTTTTTTCACATCAACACAAAAAAAAAAAAAAAAAAATCAAACACGAGGAAACAATAACAGGAGAGAGAGAAATAAAACAAAAAAAACAGCAAGACTTCCAACTCAAATTTTTCAACTTTTAACTTATAATCTGAGCAGTTCCTGATGCTGAAGCTATTGAGGTGTTTGTATCGGTAGTTTGACAAGGACTTCGCATCAGCACTAAGAAGAAATCAAGCACGAGAATACAATGAGACGTATATTCTTAAAACTATCTGGGCATCTATCTTGACATATATCTAGCAGGCTGTAGGGGAAGGTATTGGAGTCTTGCAAGGGATGTTTTCGTCTTTATAGTAGAAGGACACGTTTTCATATTTATTCTGCTTACTATTTGGTGATTTTATACAGCTTCAGAAACTCATGTGGGGATTAAAATAGTGAAGACTCTGGCCAGTATACTTTTGACCTCCATAGACCTTTTCCTAATGCAAATAAAATCGTCTAATTACACACAAAACTCAAGGTAAAAATGTGTCTCAGTACTGAATGGGTTAATATTGGTTCTTTATGACTAGGAAAAAAAAATAAAGAAAAACACAACCCACGAGTTTAGACATCTTACCATTTCGTCTCGACCACTTCCAACAAGCTGTAGGAAAAGATTTTGGGGTTTCCAGGGTGTTTCCGTATCGTTCGTGGGAAAATAGAAAATAAAGAGAAAAAGAAAAGCCACTCAACAAGAAGGCAAAGCTCAATCTCAATTCATATTTTCAAAACTTTGGAACAACCATCTCCACCATTCAAAACCGCCTCTAGTGGAAGATGCTCAGGTTTTACAAGTGTTTCCATGTTTTTATTATTTTTTTTTTTACTATTTTTTTTCTTACCGTTAGTTTGATGGGCGGTTAAGATTTTCACTTTTATTTTTACACATTTTCTTTTTTCTTTTATCTGTTTATGTGTATTTATTTGTCTTCCTTTACTTTGGCTATCTGCTGTTTGATTGTTTAGTTCTTCATGTTTTATTTGGAGTGTTGCAGAGAGAGAGAGAGAGAGAGAGAGAGTAATGGCTGGTTCAAGTTTTTACTTCTAGCCATTAGAGGTTGAGGAAGTGGAGACCTTTTCTCACCTCTCTCTCTCTCTCTCTCTCTCTCTCTCTCTCTCTCTCTCTCTCTCTCTCTCTCTCTCTCTCTCTCTCCTCCCTCCCTCCCTCCCTCCCTCCCTCCCTCCCTTTCCCCGTTGACATTTATTTTCTCCCACTCTTACTTTCAGTTTAACTCCTCCCACACCTCCTCCTCCTCCTCCTCCTCCACTTTTTTCTCTTTTCTCCGTTTCCTTCTTCCCTCCCACATTTCCCCACTTTCTCCTTCTCCTCCTCCCTCGAGCACCACCACCTATATTTCTTCTTTTTTCTTCCTTTCTTCTTCTTTCCATTCTTCCTTCCTTCTGTCTTTCCTTCCTTCTTTCTTTTTATCTTTCTTTCCTTCTCCTTTTCATCCTTTCGTAAATTCAGACCGACCAATTTCTTTTTCATTCTTATCTCCTATCACATTTTTGGCGCGTGCTCACAAACACACACACACACACACACACACACACACTGGAGTCATGTGTGTGTTTCACTGTTTGATCTGCTGCAGTCTCTGACGAGACAGCCAGACGTTACCCTACGGAACGAGCTCATAGCTCATTATTTCCGATCTTCGGATAGGCCTGAGACCAGGCACACACCACACACCGGGACAACAAGGTCACAAATCCTCGATTTACATCCCGTACCTACTCACTGCTAGGTGAACAGGGGCTACACGTGAAAGGAGACACACCCAAATATCTCCACGCGGCCGGGGAATCGAACCCCGGTCCTCTGGCTTGTGAAGACAGCGCTCTAACCACTGAGCTACCGTGTGTGTGTGTGTGTGTGTGTGTGTGTGTGTGTGTGTGTGATCGATAGCTTTCAAGAATGATAATTGGTTTCAACATCTAAAACTGTTGTCATGCAAGAGTGGTGGTGGAGGTGGTGGTGGTGGTGGTGGTGGTGGTGGTGATGTAGAGCAGTGGTTCCCAAAGCGCCCCTAGGGAGGCGTAAAGAGAATTCAAGGGAAGTCATCTGCTAAAAAATGTTTTAATAGATTATAAGAATAATAAAATCAAAATGTCTCTCTGGAATGTACTATTATTTGTTTGAGTGGCTTTCATTATTAAAATTTAATACAAACAGAGATCTGTTTTCCTGAACAATGCTAAGAAATAAATGCAATAAAATAAAATAAGTTCACATGAGCAAAAGAGGAAGTGGAGGGGGCGTGGTCTACTGGAAGCAAGAAGGGGGCGTCAGGTAAGATAGTTTGGGAACCACTGAGTAGAGGAAGAGGAAGAAGAATGATAAAATTAATAGACATGATAATGGTGGTCTTTAAAAGAGCTGTTACATTTTCTGATGCACGTTCGGTCTAATGATGTTGTTGTTGTTGTTGCTATTGTCGTCGTCGTTGTTGTTGTTGTTAGTTGATAGTGAATTGCATATATATAACATGTAAAATATGCTAATAGTGTGTAATTCACCTCGGTCGCCTGCTGGTCACCCAGCCAGTCTTCCCCATTACGGAGCGAGCTCAGAGCTCATAGACCGATCTTCGGGTAGGACTGAGACCACAACACACTCCACACACCGGGAAAGCGAGGCCACAACCAGTCGAGTTACATCCCGTACCTATTTACTGCTAGGTGAACAGGGGCCACACATTAAAGGCTTGCCCATTTGCCTCGCCGCACCGGGACTCGAACCCGGGCCTCTCAGTTGTGAGTTGAGCGTGCTAACCACTACACTGCGGTGTGTGTGTGTGTGTGTGTGTGTGTGTGTGTGTGTGTGTGTGTGTGTGTGTGTGTGTGTGTGTGTGTGTGTGTGTGTGTGTGTGTGTGTGTGTGTGTGTGTGTGTGTGTGTGTGTGTGTGTGAGCGTGTGTATGCGTGCATCTTGTTGACGAATGAAAGGAAGGTGAAAATAAAATGGAGATAAAAATAAAACATCAAAGGAAGACCGAGAAGGAAAGACTGACGGAAGGAAACAACAACAACAACAACCACAACAACAAAATAAAAACAGGTGCTCATCCGCATATTAACAGAGAGAGTGCAGTGACCAACCTTGAAAGCCAGAGAGAGAGAGAGAGAGAGAGAGAGAGAGAGAACGCAAAAAGAAAACGGAATTCGCGGCCTTGAAAGTGATCATGACAGAAAACGAGTGTGGGGAGGCAGACAGAGAGGCAGGTAGACAAGAGGCCCCTGCACCACCACCATCGCCACCTCCTCCAAGACAACACGTGTTTCAGTGGTGGTGGTGCTGCTGGTGGTGCTGGTATTGTGCTTAGTGTGGGGAAGAAGTGAGACGTAAACAAAGCCAGCGTGAGTGAAGGTGACTCTCTCTTCACTGCTGCCTCCTCCTTGCCAGACAGCCATCCGCCAACTCAACCAGCCCAGCCCAGCCCACACCGCACCACAGCCCTCCCTGCCTAGCCAGCTACCCCGAACCCGTCTACACAACTGAGGCTCCACACACACGCACACACGCCCACTCAACGCCTGTCATATCCAGTACCTGTTGCTGTGTGTGTGTGTGTGTGTGTGTGTGTGCGTGGGTCCCCGTGTGCGTGTGTGTGTCAGCCTCGCCCTAGCTTCGTCTAGTTGCTTGTTCTTGATCTTCACGTCGTGGGTGTTTAAGCTCAACTGCACAATGTTCCCGTCCTTAGATCTAGAGGTGAGTAGGTATGTGGGTTAGTGT